>NW_010225661.1:0-4627 GCF_000690775.1 Eurypyga helias | reverse complement strand
TTGTCATGCTGGGGGCAGGGGGGGGGAGGTGGCCGGGGAGCCATTACTCCCCCTCCCTTACTCTCTCTAGTTCGCTCCCATACGCCTGCTAACCCTCACCCTGACTCCTGCGTTAGCTGCTTCGCTAACTCCTGTGCTGGCTCGTTCGTGAGGGTGTTGGTGGGTTTGTTTAGTTTTCACAGTTGTGCTATTGCTGACAGGGTTTGCTCAGAATCTGCTGCGGCAGCGCTCAGGCTTTGGCTCTCGGGCTGCGGCCCTCAGGCTCTCTGGCTCTGACTCCCACTACTCAGCACCTGGTTGTGCACTGGTTAGCAGGTGGTGAGCAACTGTATCATGTTTTATTTTCTATTATTTTGATTATTTATTATCAGTAGCATTTGTATATATTCATTTAGATTTCATTAGTAAATAGTTCTTATCTCAATTTTACAAGCTTCCTTACCTCTTTTCCCTCTCATTCTTTCTCTCGACTGGAGGAGGGGAGGGGGATTTGTGAGAGTGGCTTTGTGGTATTTTGCTACCCAGAGTTAAACCACAACAGATGATATCTGAATTGAAGAAAAAAAATTAATAAATACACCTGATGCCCGTCTATCTCTGTCTAGGTAAAGTAGCTGAGTGTTTCTGTTGATGCTCTCAACCTCAGAGACAAAGATCTTTTTAAAGCTTTATGATGTCAAAATCTGAAGGGATGAGTTGAATGAACGTAAGACTTTGTTCAACACTATGTTGATGACAAATTATAGCCTAGCAAGGGTAACCTAACTTAAGATGTGAGATAAGAGCTACCTAAGACATAGGGTATGGACAACTCTAAAGTGAAGTTCAGAAAACCCAACTACCTAGGCAGTTATTCTTAAATTTTTTGAACTACGTGACTTGTGTATCTATAGGGAATGAATATTCAGTTCTTTGGGAAGGAATAATCCATAGTTTATTTAAAATAAAATTATTTAAATTACTTCAGCTAGCTACTGCTCACATTACCTCAGATTAAAGCTATGATGTCTCAGTGCTACACTGATGAAGATAGCAACTATGTTATAAAGCCAAACAAATAATTTAATTCTTGACTGTTTCATCTGGAAAATCTGTTACTTCCACTGTTGTATTTAGCTAATAAAAGGGGTAATCTGCTTCTTAGATTCACCCTGTATATGCCAACTTATTTGCCCATCAGTTCTGGTAATTGTTACTAGTTTCCTAATTTTTTTTAGGAATATAGGAATTGGCTGCACTTCCAGGTTATACAGACCTCAAATTAACATGTTTCTCATAAATACATGACATTTTCTATTACAGATTTACGTGTGCTTGGAGCAATTTTTATTTTAGCAGTTCTTAAGCAGGAAATAAAAAGAGCACTAAACGGCAGAATTTCTTCTCTCAAAAAAATTTAGGATTCAACTATAACATGAGTCTTGCTGAAGGAGTTGAAGAAATACTGTTTAATTCTTATCCCATGTGAATCTACTCACCTGAAATGTTATTTTCTTGAAAGAAAGTGGAAGGTCTGAAATATAATTTTATTCTTTGCTACGTGTTCAGCAAAAATCAAGAGACACGCATATTTATACATTTCTTGTTTTGAGTGATTAGAGGAAAAGACATGGCAGAGACCCCACAGAAAATTTCCCTTTCAAGGACTATAAAATAAAGTGAATAGAAGATGGAATTACCTGCAAGCTGAGCCTAACAAAATATTACTACATTTTATGTTTAATATTTTGGTTTTGCATGTGCCATATATGAAATATTATTACTTATCTCTTTCAATACTAGACACAATTCTAAAAAATGTGAAGCAGGAAAACCCTGTACCAGACAAGCAGATTGAGGAAATGCCAGGAAAATACATATTTATTAACAAATATTCCAAAATTCTCTATGAGGATGCTTTTCTGTGAAAATGTGCTTTGTAACTATCTTATTGCAGTGGGCTTGAATTCCAGTTTAGTTTTGTAGATCAGCTGTCCTTGAGTGCTCTTCAGCATGAATGTCATATTCTCAAAAACATTTGGTTAAGTGGCTGTTCTATTATGAAACTAAATTGCTATTAAGAGCTCACAGAGATCCACGCTCCTTTCACACCTTTGTTAATTTTACTTTCCTAACCACCTGTTGTTGAACTAAATTGCTATTAAGAGCTCACAGAGATCCACGCTCCTTTCACACCTTTGTTAATTTTACTTTTCTTTCCTAACCACCTGTTGTTACAGTAATAATTCAACTTCGATGTACCTTTCAACCTAGATTTAGCATTATATATCCTCCAAAATATTCCTCAATACCAAATGCTAAAGTAAGATCAGGAATGTGTGCAACAGAGAAGCATAGGAATAGGCAGTAAGGTAAAGAACATGAGAGCTGCTGAAGACTTTGATACTGCCCAAACTCTCTGAAACCATAATATCTATTTGAAGACATTCAAAGATTTTTAAACTTTTATGAAGGCAAGTGCAGCTGCTGGAAGAAGAATTTGAAAAAAATATACTGTACTTAATATTGCTGGGCCATGCATAATAAAGTACTTTGATAGCCTACAACTAAGTAGACAGACAAGAGAAAATACAATGCAAAAAAATCCTATAAAGAATGTGAATCCTGAAAGGTGCCACGGCAGCACACACAAACCGAAAAGCTAGAAAAAAAAGACTGCTCTAATGCAGTACATATATGCTCAAGGAACAGTTGCATACATGGATATATATTGACATATTTCTACTTGTATATCCTCAGAAGAATCAGATAACTATTGGTTAGTATTCTGACTATCCAAACACAGAACGTTTTGGAGAGTATTATGTAACTTCTCTATAAAAATCTGTCTTTCTTTGGATATATTAATGATACCACTACACCACAACTCCATTTTTATGAATTTACTTTTTTTTTCTTTTTTAAAGATAGCATAATTGTATGCTATGTTTCAATCATAGCTTTGTTGAAATGGTATGAGAATTATTTCATGAAATCATAGAATGGTTTGAGTTGAAGGGACCTCAAAGATTATCTAGTTCCAACCCCTCTGCCATGGGCAGGGACACTTTCCACTAGACCAGGCATATAATCAATGCTGAAAAAGATGAATGATCAAATTTAGATCCCTATGTGACAGTATCAACTTACAGAATAAGTTGATTTAAAAATGGACGCACTGATCGGTGAAGTAGAATGTTTCGAATCAGGCTACCTGACAATGTCTCCATTAGTGCTGATCCTATGACAGTCAGAAGCCTCTTAGACATTGTGAAGGAAAAAATAAAAGAAAAAGGAAACAGAAATCTTAGTTAAACAAATGTTACATGGATAAACCTTACATCAGAGCAAAGAAATTTAAAAAAAAATGTAAACATACAGTTTAAAAGTTTGGACGCCAAAGGTAACAGTACTTTGAAGTTCCACCTCACTCTTACAAAGTGATGACAAGACAATAGTTTGTCTGTTCAATTTCTCCACAGTATGTAGCCTCATAACCCAGTAAATACGGTGTTGCGATCACTTCTAACAGGACACTGGTTTTGTATTAAGAGAATAACTGAAGTTTCAAGAATGTTAGACTTTTCTTGGTCCACCTAAAGATTTGTTCTGTTTAGCTTTATCAACAACCAATACAACTGCATTGTAATACCAATTCTAACATATCTGTATTCCAACAGAGAGTAAAAGGAAGCAATTATTCTGTATTGAATGAATAATCTATGATTCTAGGAAAAAACCTGCAGTATACAAGAGTATGGGCACAGGATGATACACCAGATCCCCCAAGGCTATGACCAGTGGTCAGTTACTCCCATCAGAGGAGTACAGCCTTGGGAGTGGGACAAAGACAGTGTTAGTGACAACAAAGATAACAGAATGCAAATATCCATTTTAGATAAAGCATACCACACATAGTGACTCTCGATATAACATGGAAGGACAAGCCAATGAAGAAAGAACAAATAAGCAGATTGTGCTAGCAAACATTAAAATTACCCCAAGCGTACCCAAGAATGAACAGGAAGAAAACAAAAACTTTAAGATCCCCAGAAACAATCACAATTAAGTTACAGGATGTTAATGACTTGCTATAATCAACTCTCTTCCCATCTCCCCAAACCAACCTCAAGACCTAGAAGAGCAGTGGAAGGCTGAGCACAACACAGAAAAAGGGGAAGATACTGAAAAATTGTTAGTTTTAATTGGCATTATCATGAATAAGCTGTAAAAACTGAGTAATTTGTACCACAAGTGCTCGCATCATTTCAATTCGACTAATAATTCTGTGATTAGACTGCTAAAGCCGTAATTAGACTAAAAACTCCTAGTTCCACATATAAAGTTCGCTTCCTTGACCCACGTAAACTGTGCAAACTGTACTGCAAACACTGGTAGAATGTAATTGGGATGCAAAAAATTGGTAACTGTTTGAGGGAAAAAACATTCAATTTACATAGCTCAAATTAGCACCAAAGCAGCTTTCTGATTTATTAATGAGAAATAATTAACTACTAATCAGTGAATTTTATATTCATGATTAACAGTACAACAGATAAGCTACAATACTAGACACTTAAAAAATGTTGATAAACATCTCTTAATTTCTAAACACCCTTCTCAAACCAATCCCACAGAGTTTTAAGGG
>NW_010225660.1:0-8711 GCF_000690775.1 Eurypyga helias | reverse complement strand
AACCATTCTGTGATTCTATAAATTCAGATGTTTTCCAGATGCAAATGAGAAGTTTAACTTAAGCCATAACAGATTCGTTAACACACCATCTTCTTGCTACTGCAATTCTTTATAAAGGGCCTGTAGTGACAGGACAAGGGGTAACGGGTTTAAATTTAACGTGGGGAGGTTTAGATTAGATATCAGGAATAAATTCTTCACAGAGAGGGTGGTGAGGCACTGGAACAGGTTGCCCAGAGAAGTTGTGGATGCCCCATCCCTGGAAGTGTTCAAGGTCAGGCTGTACAGGGCTCTGGGCAACCTGGTCTAGTGGAAGGGGTCCTTGCCCACGGCAGGGGGTAGGAACTAGATGCGCTTTAAGGTCCCTTCCAACCCAAACCATTCTGTGATCATTAAAACCAATGTACACCATTTTCAGGGTTTAGATTCACTTCAGTAGTATTCAACAGAAATGCAGTGCTGCAAATGCTGTACAGGCAACTACAAAACTTACCAAGCTTTTTTGAACCGGAATGAACTACAGAACACGACCAGCAGACATGTACATTTCTATAAATGCTAAATAATTGAGTTTGTGTACTCAAATGTTTTGCCACGTTTAAGTAATATGAAGGCAAAAGGCTCAGCACCTGCCAGCAACAGCCACTGAAACCACCTAATATTTTTCTAGGCAGGATCCAGACTCAGCAAATTGCTCAACTTCACAAAGTAAACGAGTAGCAGAGATAGTTTGGAGTTAGGAGATAAGACAAAGTAATTTAATATCCTCTGTCACATCATTTATCCCGAAAGAGTGGCTTATTAATTTTTTCACACTACCATGATGGATGTTTCTTAAGCATTTGTGTCACCATGTGACAGAAACAGCATTACTGAACAATTTCCAGTTTCTCCAAAAACTCTTTGTTTTGCAGCTAGTCAGTTATAGATGGAGTACCTGCATTTAAGCAATGTTGTACTTCCCCTGGAAAGATATTTTAGACAAAACAACTTTGCTGAAACTGTCTGATGTATCAGTATGTTTGGTTCAAGAACAGACAAACCAAGGCTCCCTCATTTCTGCAGTCTCATTGAAGAAAGTTTTAAGTGATTAAAACCTCTTTGTTTTTCAGTTTAACTGATTCCTCTTTCGCCAGCAAACACTGACGTAACTTTGTACCAGTGCTTCTCTGTGCCATGTCATGAAACTTCTGTCAACATCCCTACAGTGACTGTATGCATACACTCACTCTGGCTTCAGTCATCACATTAAATCACTTGAGAACTCAAAGGAATCATATATGGCCACATTTTCCCAGCAAGCAAGCAAGCAAGCAAGCAAAGTAATGCTTGCAGTGATAATAGCAGACTACAACAAAATAATATAAACTCAGCAGAGGAAACGTGTCTGAGTGGGTGAGGAATGACAACAACAGGTAGAAAAGGAAGAGCAAGTAACAGAATGACAGTTTGGGAGAGAACACTACACATATCAAGTCTTTTATCTGTCTTAGTCATAAAACTGTGTGATGTCCCAAAAAAACCCCCAAAACCTAACACCTGCTAACTTTATAAATAACACTCACTGCGCACACTTTCTTCATACTACACGTGATCCTGCAACGGTCTTTAAAATGTTGTTTGCCATAATGAAGTGCTAAAAATGAATCAAGAAGATAGTACATTCAAGTCAAATGTACATGCTATACTTCTCAAGAACAACACTGCTTAGGTTATAGCCCATAACTATAGGTTACTGTTTCTTCTGAAATCTGAAAATCTACAGTTTATTCAGAAACTATTGTTAAGACACCCAATTTGGGTAAAGATTTTCAGCAGGGGCAATACTTCACTTGCCTGTTCTAATGATCATTATACTCACCATGAAAAAATGCTTTTAAAAAGAGATTCCTTAAATTATCTGCTTTTCTACCCCAACATTTGGTGTTAACCTCCTGTGTCAGGTGTCAAGGTTTTGACAGCAAGGAAGGCAGGCTGCAGGAGTTTTCCCATGCTGGCCACAGACAGTTCCAGCTGGCTCCACAAAGGACCCACTGCAAGACACAGCTCAGCTCAGCAGCCAAGTGGGCAGCACCTTTGTGAAAACACCAGAAAAGCAGAGGAATAAGGGAAAATTCCAGAGGAGGGCCACAAAGATGATCAGAAGGCTGGAGCACCTCTCCTATGATGAAAGGCTGCAAGAATTGGGCTTGTTCAGCCTGGAGAAGAGGAGGCTCCAAGGAGACCTCATTGCAGCTTTCCAGTATCTGAAGGGGCTACAATGGTGCTGGGAGAGGACTTTTTACAAGGGCCTGTAGTGACAGGACAAGGGGTAACGGGTACAAATTGAAAACAGGGAGGTTTAGATTAGATATCAGGAAGAAATTCTTCAAAGAGAGGGTGGTGAGGCACTGGCACAGGTTGCCCAGAGAAGCTGTGGATGCCCCATCCCTGGAAGTGTTCAAGGCCAGGCTGGATGAGGCTTTGAGCAACCTGGTCTAGTGGAAGGTGTCCCTGCCCATGGCAGGGGGGTTGGAACTAGATGAGCTTTAAGGCCCCTTCCAACCCAAACCATTCTGTGATTTTATGATTCTATGAAAAAAAAGTGAGGAACAGTATGAACACCAAAGTCAGAAAAGGCAGGCACGAGGTGCTCTAGGCACCACAGCAGATATTCCCCTGCAGCCTGAGAAGACCATGTTGGAGCAGATATCCACACCACAGCCTGGAGAGGAGCCCAACTGGAGCAGCTGGGTATGTCCTGAAGGAACTGCAGCTCATGAAAAGCCCACCCATGAGCAGGGGAAAAGGGTGAGGAGGAAGGAGCAGAAGAACTGTTACAAACTGACTGTAATCCCCCATCCACCGCTCAGTGGATGAGGGGCAAGGAAACAGATGTCAGGAGTGAAACTGATCCTGGAAAAAGGGAGGCAGTGGGAAGGTGTTATTTTAATTTTTGTTTCTCATTATCGAAATCTATTTTAATTGGCAATAAACTACATCAGTTTTGCTCAAGTTGAGCCCGTTTTGCCTGCAACAGTAACCGGTAAGCCATCTCCTTGTGTTTATCTGGACCCACCAGCTTTTTCATCCTAATTTCTCCCCCTGCCCTGTTGAGGAGCAGGAGTGAGAGAGTGGCTGGGTGGGCAGCTGGCCAACATTAACCAGACACAACTACTTGCAAAACAAATGAAAGAAGTACGCACTGGTTTAAAACGAAAAAATTTTAATGTACAAATTTACACGCACCATGTTGTATTTTCTGCACTGATCTCTCATTATATACTGCTATCATGTTTTCATAACAAAACCACAAAAAGTAATTCTCAAACTGGGCAAGAAACTGCAGCGGTCTGCATGATTTATTCTATGAATTTATTCTACAAGTGTTTACAGATTAACACACAAAAAAATCCTCTTCCCTTTTCTAAAGGAAATCAGTATTTCACTTCTAAACTCAAGAATCGTTCCACTCTCTAACAGTCTGTGCACTATGCCCCAGCAGCCTCTGTCAAAATTAGCAAGTTTTTATCTCTTGAGATTCCAATCAGTAGCCTTTGTTGCTCCTCACGTGCCCACACAGCATATTCAGAATTCTTCTCCAGCGACACTCAAAAGACACACTTCAGTGAAACAGCTGAAGATGTCCATCTTCAGTTCTGCCATGCAACACACCCAGCTGCCAACATTACTTTCTTCCAAATGGATCAGACCACACTTTTAACCCTACAAATCAGAGAATACCAGCAGTTCAGAACTAGACTGTTGGAGAGAGGAAAATAAAAATTGGTCTGCTACTCCAGCCTTGTGTATGAAGTAATGAAAGAACCTAAAAATTCTGCACCAAACTCACAAGTCTGCTTAATCTTGCAAAAAAATTTAGAAAGACATCTCCTCGATCTTAAGCTTCAGATAATGGAGAAAATCACACCTAGAGAATTACACTGTGCACTTGAATTTATCTAGATTTCACTTTCAACTAGTAGATCTCATAACTTCTCATCAGCAGCTAAATTTAGATGAAAAAGTTATACTGAGGAGAACTGGTCATCAAGGATCCACATCTCGGATAAATGAGCCAGTCCAATCCTCTTTAATGTTTAATAAAAAAGGCAGGTTTACCAGACTTGCATTTCACAATACCCTTCCTATTCCTCTTCAGCATTTCACCACTTTCCTGGAAAGTCAGTCCTGCACTGATGATTTAACTGATACGTGTAGTAAGGACATGGCATTAATCCTATTTGGTTTTCCTCTGCTGCTGATGCTAGGCTTTTCTAAAAATAGGAATACGTTACCCTTTAACATACTCAGATATGAACGGTTTCATCAAGACACGCACTCTCATGTCTTTAAAGGAGAAGTGCCAACCTTGCATAATGAATAGCCAGTTCCATTACCTATGCAACAATGAACTACCAAGGACAGTCTGCCCTATTTCAGTTTTATTCCCTTCCTATGTTTTTCTAGCTTTCTACTGCCAACACCAGGGATCAAAAAGCTATTAGCACTGCATTCCAAATTTTCCTTTATGTGCAGTGGACATTTGCCTTACCCCTCCACCCACGAGGCTGGAACGTACTGACAAAGTGCTCATAGACTGTGTTTAAGTTGAGCTGCAAAGCAGTATTCCACAAAACCAGAGAGCAACAGTGTGTTCTCCACAGCTACAGCCCACCCATGGTTCTTGTTTGCTCCGAGAAGTTAACTTCCAGTGTGGAAACCCACATGTATTTAATAAACTGTGAAGATAACAGAATCTCTATGCAACTTATTTGGCCAGTTAAGTCAATTTAAAACAAGTTTCATTAAATCTGTAATTTTCAAGTGAAGAATTATCCTGAAAAACATGTTTTTCATGGTAAATATATTACAGGTGTATGCTTTGAGTGTATTCTTCACTGTATTATTTAAATTCATATAAACGTTCAGGTCTTACTTAAGAAGGTCTTTAAAACAATCAATGCAAACACATGAATCAAGTATACCTGCAGGCTGGATATCCTCTTGAACAATACCAGCTCGGTTTATCAACTGTTCTTTCTCTGGAAAAGAGAACAAAAAGGACACTACTGAAAAAGAAAATACCAGACATCTTGACTGCACTCAGTAAAAACATGTTGAAAATTTTATTCCTTCTGGATGCTATACAGTAGAACTCTGGTGAGTATCCACCTACACAATGTGAATGCAGTATTCACTACTCTTCACTGAGAAACTAACAGCTAGTCTGTTTTGAGGGATTCCAACCAATAAAACAATCATCTTAAAGTAATGATTGCTGTTTAATAAAAGATGCCAAAATACTTGCCATGACCCCATCGCTTAAGGGATGACTAGTACTTTTAGGAGCTATCACTCCTATGCTCAACATAAAAGTCTTCCAAAGATGTACTGATTTCGGAATCAGCGATCTCCATTTTCAGGCCCCGAAAGATCTTGCATCTAATCACACTTAGACTTCATGACAGCATCTACAAAATTCCTGCTTGTAAACTTTGTGAAATTAAGCATCAGAGTGATATTATTCCATATGATGAGCCCGTCTCAGGTTTTCCTTTTTTTGATTGAAACATTCAACCACTTCCAAGCAGAGAAATGGACAAAACTCTATTATTTTCCCTCATTAAATGCCCCTCCTTTTTCCTTCTCTTCCAGTTAAGCACTTGACCACTGAGGTACTGTGAAGCAGAAAGCCAAAGCTCAGCTGCATTAGCTTTCTGCCCATACTACTGAACTTTTTAAGCCTTTGAAGACATATGGGCTGCACATTCTCAGGGGAAAAAGCCTAATACTACTGAAGACCAGCAGGAACGTCACAATGATTGAATACACTTGCAAGGGAGCAGATCCAGCTTCTCCAGTTCTGTTCACTGAGCATGGTAAGTGCCATGCCATCCTTTTTAGGAGATAAAATCTCAGAGAATTGCCTAATTTCACAGGAAAAAAAGTACAAACCCCAGAGAAAACAGAATAAATTAGGGCAAGAATTCAGACTTATTTTAGGACATGGAAGAGAAAGATATTCAGTCTTAGATGGAGGCTAAGATGGGAAGAGAGGCACAGACCAAAATGGGAATCAATCTGAGGTGTCTGTGAACACACATGGTGTGAACAGGAAGAGCTGTTATCCGGTCAGGCAAAGAAACCAGTGCAGAGAAGTAGCAGACGAGAAATATGGAGGTAGGGACACAAAACAGTCAATGGGGAGATGGGGGTGGGGCCTGGAAACAACTTAGAAAACAGGTAAGCCGAAAAAAGGACAATAAGGAAGAGCCTGTCTTGACAAGAGGACAACAACCTCAGAGGATGGAGAAGGAGCAGAGTCTCACAGTTCAGCCAAATCACATCATGTACTGTGAAAATGCCCCACCATCAGTGCCAACAGCAGCTGTCAACCCACTGTTTTAATTAATCCAAGTGGAAGAGGTCAGTGCTGAAGATCTCAAGGTTTCTGCACAGCCACTAAACCATGTGTTTCATATAAGGAAAGTCTTTTATATAGTTACAGACAGGAAATTATTAGAAACACCAAGGCCACAAGCTGAGGTACTGAAAACCTATAGAATTATAGGACTTCTGTATGAAATTAAGTCAAACTCCTGTGTGCACAACTTAAGGTACATATTAACAATTTGACTACATACAGTTTTCCCAACTGTTTGCCATTTTACCTGTCAAACTGCTAGGAATGCCTCTGAAGATGTGAGAATTGTGCAGAAAAGTCTTCTTCCTGAACATATTGTGCCTCATTTGTGTAGAATTTGGGAGATACACAAGGAAAACAAGATTGAAGAAAGAAAAGATAGCATTTCACATTTACATAGCTGAATGCCACTCCAGACAACTAAAATCCATTCTTGCCTTTTGCAGGATTACTTTGTGATGCTAATCCAAATGTCTGACTTCAGACCCAGCTTCCCAAAATGCAGAAATAAGAGTATTCACCAATGGGGGGCTGTGAGTTTCTACAGAAATCAAATCCTTTGTACCACAAAGGTTAAAATACTTCCACTCCAGTATCGCAACTGTGAAATTCCATGTTCTTGTGTAAAGTATTACGACAATCAATGCTTGTGCTCCTCTCATACTGCAGCGATGAGCAGCAAGAAAAGCACATAGAAAATTCATAAAGGTGCGATGAAAAGCGTTTGAGCAGCACTCAGTAAGTAAAGTTTAGAATCAGGTGTAAAATAGCAAGTTTAAGTACTGGCTAATTGTGCATTGCCCCTCTTACACTCTAAGTGGATGTTGAAGAAAACCCCCAACCTGCTGAAGAACATTTGCTCGTGTAATTCACAAGTACAAAAGAGGATGTTGTCCACTAGTTCTGTTCTTTCCTTATTGCTGAGTCACATTTCATTATATTTTTGGAAGGTGCATCATAAGCAAAAATGTAGTAAGAATAAGGTTTTTGAATGGGAACACCGAGTAGAAAACCTATCTTTTTGGGCAGTTTCCAACTTCACAAATAGCTTCCTTAAATAAAAACATCCTTGTAAGTTAAATTTTACTTCAGCTTTGATGCAAGGCTAAGGTTACTCCAAGAAGATCCGTAAGTTTGTTATCCTTTTCCTTCTTTTTTTATTTTTCCTTCCTAGAAACCTGTTGTGTCTCAGCAGATTAACCACTGGCATTTTCAAGCTATCGCCAACAGCTTGCATAACTTTACAAAAGTTAAAGCGAGAGAATGAGACTGGTTACACCAGAACTTTTCCCTGCTTCCTTCAGTGGTAGCTAACAGAAGTTTAGGAGTAATGGGTGCTCCCCCTACCATGCAGCACCTGCCTGCAGCCACTGAAGCTTCACACCTGAAGCTTCAGGGACCCTCAAGTGCTGGAGAGCTGCCTGGTTACAGAGCCAGTCACAAGCTTTGGTGGGTTTCCTCTGTTTCTAGCAGGAAGTGGGGCTTTCCTCAGCAGTCAGTTTCAGAGAAAACTGCAGACTGAGACCAGCTCTAGCATTTCATCACAACTGGTAAAGAATCTGTTGTGTCTTAAGTTAAATATTTCAATTGCATCTGGAAAAAACAAACAACTTACAGAATCATAAAATGGGTTGGAAGAGACTTTTAAAGGTCATCTAGTCCTACTCCTCTGCCATGGGCAGGAAAATCTTCAACTATATCTGGTTGCCCAGAGCCCTGTACAACCTGACCTTGATCACTTCCAGAGAGGGGGCATCCACAACTTCTCTGGGCAAAATTCTTCTCCGCGAAAACTTTCTTCCGTGTATCTAATCTAAATCTACCCTCCTCCAGTTTAAAGCCATTGCTCCTTGTCCTGTCACTACAGGCCCTTGTAAAAAGCTCCCCCCCAGCTTCCTTGTAGCCCCTTCAGGTACTGGAAGGTGCAATAAGGTCTCCCCGGAGCCTTCTCTTCTCCAGGCTGAACAAGCCCAACTCTCTCAGCCTGTCCCCATAGCAGAGGGGCTCCAGCCCTCTGATGGTAACTTCTTTAACTGCATCTAAAGACTTTTAATCACTTCAGAGAACAGCTAAGGGGTGTTCTTAATCACATGCCAGCCAATAACTTGAAACAAGAGCACTACGAGCTCCGTTATTTTTTTTTTCTCAGCATCTGTTCGGCGAGCAGAAAGCCTCTAAGGAGTCCCTCGCCCAGCGGCAGCCCGCAGCGAACCCCCCACCTTCCCGCAGCCCCGGCCCGCTCCCCTCCTCGCCCCCCTGCGCAGGGACTCACTGTACTGCTCCGGCAGCAGCAGCGGCCGGAAGT
>NW_010225659.1:627-933 GCF_000690775.1 Eurypyga helias | reverse complement strand
CCCCGCGGCCTCCCAGGGCTCCGGAGCTGCTCCCGTTCGTCGGGGGCACAGGGGCTGCCACCAGCATCCCACCGGGATGACCCACGCTCCAGGGTTTACCTCGGAGGGGGATAAATCACAATGCTCAGAACGGGAGCGTGTTCAGCTGTAAATCCCCACCATCTCCTCGCCCGCAGGCAGGTCGGGGACTGCACACCAGGGAAGGGAGCGAGAGCCCCAAGGGCATCGAAGGCCAAACAAACCGCACGAGGAGCTTTGGACTCGTCTGCAGCAGGGACCGAGTCTCCTCGAGGAAATCAGAGCTGC
>NW_010225659.1:0-540 GCF_000690775.1 Eurypyga helias | reverse complement strand
TGCGGCCGGCGGGGACGGGAAGGGACTTACCCTGGATGTCCAGCAGAGAGAAGTGGTGGCTGCTGGTGGCCTCGGGTGCCAGCGTGAAGTAGAAGCGGTGGCCGCTCTGGGGCTCATCCCGGTCCACAACACTTATTGTCTGGATCAGCTGCAGGGAAAAAGCATCGGTGAGATTCTGCTGCCCACACGGCCCCTCCCGTGGCCCCTGCTCCCAGAGGCTGTCCCAGCAGCGCATCACATCACCGGCTTCTGCCACCGCCGGGGACCAGCCTTTGCCCCTGCGGATGGGCTCAGCCGTAGGACACCTGCACAGCACCCCATGTGACAGCGGCTGCCCAGGAAGACGGTCAGGGAGAAGGGGAAGGATGGGAAGGACAGGAAGGCTGACACCGGTCTGGAGTGCTGCTCGCAGCACGAGACCACTGCAGGCGCTGGCAGAGACCCCGGTGAAGGGCTGGGGGACACCCGCTACCTGGCCTGGCTTGGCATCCTCACAGACAGCAGCTTCATAGGGGGTGGCAAGCTCGGGCGGATTGTCAT
>NW_010225658.1:0-3513 GCF_000690775.1 Eurypyga helias | reverse complement strand
CAGGTGTTCCCCAGCAGGTCGTAGAGCCCTGGGAGATGGGATTGTGCCGGGATTAGGAGAGCACATTGGCAAGGGCAGCGCTCTGGGGTGTGTGTGGGGCTGCAACGTTCCAAGCATCGCTGCAAAAGTGTGGTTCAACGGTGAGACGGGGAACCAGCAGCTCTTCACTGTATTGCAAACTGGCCCCGGTTTGGGCGTCGCGTTGGTTCCCATCTGCGTGAGCGCACGGCGTCCGCTGCCCCCGAATGGCATGCTCGGGACTGCCAGGTGAATCCCACCGAAGTACGACACCAGTGACTTCCAATTAAGAGCAGGGCCAGCGCGGCGAGGCGCTCTAGGAGCACGTCAGCCGGCTCCAGGGACAACTGCCCGTGCTTTTGCTGGCAGGGGGGGTGGTGTCGAGCCGCTGACGTGGATCCCACATCACACCAAAACTCCGCTACAACTACGGGACTTCGTAATTAGTGTTCACGTAGGAAGCACATGCCATCCCCGAAACGAGGGCAGAGACGCCTGCTCCGTACCGTAGCTGTTCTGAGGAGGGAACGCTGCCACCGGCGAGACGCCGTGATAGCCGTCCTCAGCCGTGTCGACCCTCGGGAAACGGCCCTGTGGGAACACAGATCCCCTCAGCCCCGATGCACTGCAGCCGGCGCCAAGCCCCGCTCCTCACAGGGCCGGCCGCGTTACCCTTAACCACGGAAGCAGCTCTCCGTTGCGGATTAACTCCAACGCGGCGCGTCCGACCACGGACCCAACAACGGTCAAAGTTCTCCCACCGCAACCCCTGCTCAGACAGATTGGCCTGTGAGGTTTTGGTTACATATGAATTTTTGGAAGCACCGAAATCCTAGTTTCCCAGGGAAGCTGGGCCGAGTCTGCTCCCTCTAGGGGTATTTCGGATAACCCACCGGGGGCTGAATTTCGGTACGTGCAGGGGAGCCTGCGCAGCTCCCCAGGACCAGGCAGCCATGCGCGCTCCACAGCCCAGTTAAGCGCCACCCTCAGAGGAGCTCAGCACAGACACGATGATTTTTAGGATCTTACCTGCCACAGATTTGTACGGTTTGGCTGAAACTTGTTCCCCCATGGATACTCCCTTTCTGCCAAAGAGGGAGAGACACCCGTTACCCCATCCCTCCAGCCTCGGCATTGCCCTGGGTTTAACCAGGCCGTTATGACCATCCCTTTCTGCTCAGCTCAGGGCACCGACAGGCGTTAGGAACAGGCCTTGTTGGTCTAATCCCTGCAGACCCTGCCAAGGAGGCGAGGAGAGACTGGAATCAGCAACAGCTTACTGTTCACAAACCATCGCTCACAGGAGCCCCACGCTCCCCAGCGATCCCCGCGGCTGCTCTGGGCAAGCACCGGCGTGGGGCTCCTTGCCCCAAGCCATGAAATGGTACCTGTAGCGGGCAGAAGTGCTTTGTTTAGGAAGCCACTTCTTCCTCTATTATTACTATTGTTATTCATTCAACTCCCAGCCCAGAAGAGGGGGTTCAGGCCCCGGATGAACCTCTGGCAACATCCCTGGGTGGAGTTTTAGTTCTGCCAGAACTAACGTTGAGTAATGCCTCGATCTGGAAGAAGCTCAGAGCTTGTGGTACGTACGCTCCAGTCCTCCCCTGGCAGCGAACTCCCACTCCTCCTCCGCTGGCAGCCTCTTCCCTTTCCAGGCACAGAACGCCCGCGCGTCATTCCAGCTCACGTGCAGTACCGGGTAATCCAGCCTGTCCTTTATGCTGGAGCCAGGACCCGAGGGCTGGGAGGAATTGCACCAAACATTTTAGTAGATTCTGTAACATTTTCTATTAAAAAAGCAGTAACGAACAGAAAAGGCCAAGGCAGAGAACATGCAGCAACCAGAAACGCTGTTATTTTCCCCAGTTCCGTCGCTGAGGCTCAGCACACGCCGACACGCGCCCGGCACAGAGGACTCGCCGCACCCCGTTCACACTCACCTGTCGCCAAAAAGCCTTCTCGATGGGCAGCCACCACGGGGCAGACTGGGAAAAGGAACGGCACCAGATTACAGCTGGACCAGCAACACCGCCGCGTGCAGCCGTCCCCCCTCGCCCCCCGCCAACCCTCCTACAGCAGCGACTGCAAAGGAGAGCGCGTGACAGCGCGGACGCGGCTGAACGCTGCCGTTGGAGCTGGAAGATCACCAACACCGGACGGTGCTCTCCGCCGCAGGCGTTTGCTTTTGAAAGTGAAACTAGATCAAGAAGCCCACGCTGGCCAGTTTTTCTGTTTTAAGATTTAATGAGTCGTTTGAAATGTGCTTTGCCCTCTCCCAGCTCAGTGCAGCATCTCCCAGACCCAGTCGGACAGCGTTTGGAGGGCATGGGAACAGAGAAGGGCCGTAACTCAGCCCAGGCTCTGCTGTGCTGCGAGTTTCAAACGCTAAACGACTCAAGATGGAAGAAAACCCCGAGAACGGCCACGTTCCGCCCTGGGCGGGAGCTGCTGCTCAGCAGAGAAGCAATACCGGCAAGGCTCTCCCTGCCTGGGCTTTGTTTTCCCCTTAGAACAGGGAGCTCAGACAGGGATGTGATCAGAAATACCACCTCCAGCATTGTCACTGAAACCCATCCCGTGGGATTTAGATTTACCTCCAGCTTCTGGGTGACCTTGTTTTTCAGCTCTTCGGATACAAAATCCTCAAAGACAAAGCTCCAGCCAAACGCTTCCGCTTCTGTTCTGTATTTCTTGTCTCTCACGAACTCCCTGGCACAAACACAACACGTTCAGGCGTCTGGGTGAGGGTTCCTCAAGGCTCGCGCCACCGAACGTGGCGACCTGCACGCGCCACGCGCAGAGCAGAAGGGGCACGGCCTACAGACACCCCATCTGCCGAGAGTCCCGGCTCCCCCCGGCACAGCTCCATCGCTCCAGGACGGACTCAACAGGTAGAACGCTGATTTGCATCTCCTCGTGGATCTGATAGTTTTTATGTTACCTACGCAGCTGAACTCACCCTGGTCTTGCAGAAAACATTAACAATTGCACGCATCAAATGTCCCTTAAAGGCCCTAAAGCCTACGGGTGCTGTTAATCGCCCCCAGAAGGGAAGAAAAGGTCACGTGCAGCAGAGTAAGCGCCCCGCTGCCGTCCACGTGTTCCCCCAGCGCCCAAGCTGCAGCGCTGCCGTCACCCTGCGCTGCTGGTCCTGCTGTCCCGTTACTGGGCCGCGGGAGGTTGTTGGCTCTCTGCAGCCGACAAGGGGGGCGTCTGTAAAACGCGTGGAAGAGCCGCCCCATATCGATAAACGGGAATTGAACTTAGGGAAACCTGAAATCTCAGTAGGGTACAGCCCTGCCAGTGAGAGAGGCCCACACCAAAGCAGGATTGCGCGGGGTGGAGGAGGGAGAAGGCGGAGAAGGAACCCAAGAAAGCCCGTTTGGGAGCTGCACTGGAAAGAGGCTCCAGCCCGTAGGGGTAACACTGGGTTTTTGCTCCCAGGGAACTGCTGGGAGCATCCCAGTGCTGCCTTTCGGCCCCAGCCGGCCC
>NW_010225657.1:0-1741 GCF_000690775.1 Eurypyga helias | reverse complement strand
TCCAGCACACTGCCCCCTGCTGGGACGGGGCTGAGAATCGCAAGAGTAAAAGTGAGAAAACTTGTGGGTTCAATAGGTAAAGCAAAAGTCGACGACACAAGCCAGGCAAAACAAGGAATTCATTCACCACTTCCCATCGGCAGGCAGGTGTTCAGCAACGTCCAGGAAAGCAGGGCTCCATCACGTGTAATGGTTACTTGGGAAGACAAATGCCGTAACTCCGAATGTCCCCTCCTTCCTTCTTCTTCCCCAACTTCATAAACTGAGCATGGCGTCATATGGTATGGATTATCCCTTTGGTCAGCTGGGGGCAGCTGTCCCAGCTGTGTCCCCCTCCCAGTTTCTCATGCACCCCTGGCCTACTTGTTGGTAGGGTAGGGTGAGGAGCAGAAAATCCATGAGTCTGTGTAAACGCTGCTCATCAGGAACGAAAACATCCCTGTGTTACCAACATTGTTTCCAGCACAAATTCAACACATGGAGCCGTACCAGCTACTGTGAAGAAAATTAGCTCCATCCCAGCCAAAATCAGTACAGTATGGAATGTATTTTTTTCTCTGCGTACTGTTTTGTGGGCTGATGTTGAAATATGTATGTGTAATCCCGTCTCTAGAAAAAACATTAATATAATCTCTAGTCTACACACTGTCTAGTCTATCATTAGCCCGGGAGACAAAATGGGAAGCATAGTGGGAACTGATAAAAACGGTATTCTGAAAATTTGTTTTTCTGTGTTCACACACAGTCCACAGGGATACTTACTTTGTGTAGCCTTCCTGATCCTAATATGGTACAAGTAAGAGTTCGAGCACAAGACAATGAAGTAGGATATCCAGCTGTAAATGAGAAACATAACTTTAATTTACGAAGGACACCATCAGCACATTTTATCAGGCAAAAAATGTGTCATTTGTTTCAACCTCAAGCCGTTGGGCTCTGTCATGTACTTTCAGAGCACAGCACAATGGTTCCAACTGTCGCACGTGCTCCTGCTGGAAGTTTGTTGTCCCTTAACGCTTGTACTTGCTGGATGACAAAGTGATTTTCTGGGGCTCCGAAATCAATAAATGTAAATTTCAGTGCCATCCTATTCATCACTGAGCCCTTTAGGTCTCACCTTAATATAATCAAAGTATTGAGAGCATATATACAGAAAGATAGCGCTCTAAGAAAGAAGATCTCCAAGAAACGTCCAAGAGGGGCTGGAGGAAATAATTCCAAATGTGAAATTGCTGATCTAGCATCTATTGAACTCATTGAAAAGTAGGGAAAAATGTATGTAGAAAGCAATAAACTGAGCCACCCCAGTCCCTACATGCAACGTGGCGCCTTTACAATTCACCAGCACATTTGCAAAAGTGCAACCGACAGTTTGTTATTTATGTGTTCTCCCGGGCTCCGAGGGTTAGCGTTGCAGGGTGTGACAAGCGAAGGAAGCAGAGAGACTTCTTTCCTTTCCCCCATTTTCAAAGGAAATTTTGCTAAACTTCAATCCTAGGCACGTATCACCCCTTTGCACGTTTTTCTTCTTACCACAGTTGGTGACTGAGCAATGAGAAGAAATCAAAATAAGAAGGAAATCGACATCAGAAGCGCCAATATGTCGACACAATTACTGGTAACAACGACACCATTTATACCGCATTGGTTATGGCCAAAACCCACTGCTCTGAGCCATGTCAGCTAGAGCACTGTACGTAAACTGTCCTTTCCTTCTTACCATTGGGGGGAAAAAAAAAAA
>NW_010225656.1:1797-2017 GCF_000690775.1 Eurypyga helias | reverse complement strand
GGGTGTGCGCAGCATCCTCGGGGCCGGGGGGACCTCAGCACTGCAGCTCCAGAGCGGGAATCGGTGTGTGTGCCTGGGCTGCAGAGGGGTGTCTTGCCTGGGGTGGGGTGTTCCCCTGAAGCCCCCCCACCCTGGGAGAGCGTGCTGCAGTGGGCTGCCCCGATCTCGGGCAGCTGGCTGGCCCCTGACCTCCAGCGGTCCCTGCCAGCCCACCCGCCCG
>NW_010225656.1:0-1658 GCF_000690775.1 Eurypyga helias | reverse complement strand
CAGCCACCGACATCTGCCAAAGCTGGTGCCACAGCGGGAGCGCGGATGATGGTCGGGCCCTGGGTGAGGTGTGAGCGCAGGGCTCGCAGGCTGTGGAGTCCCGTGAGGAGTCACCTTCTGGGCAGCAAGCACTGTGCCCACCCCATGCTGCAAACCCTCGGCTGCGTCCATCTTGCCAGGAGGGTCTGCGCCGGCTCGTGGGTGCCCGGCAGGTCGGGCAGGCGTGGGAGCAGGCACCCCTTCCCGCATCTCCCTGGCTCTGTCCCTCCGTGCGTGCACAGCACCTTGTCTTGGCAGTTTGGCAGTGACCCCTCCAGCACCGGTCAGGTATCGGCTCTTGGCTCTTCTGTTTGAGGCACGGGCAGATTTCATGTCCTTATTCCTTCTTCAAAGCCTCAGGTTTTGGATTTGTTGTGGGAGAACGGTGGTTTTCACTGAAGGAGAACCAAACGTGGTCCCTCCTGATGTTGTAGAAATCCCAGGTTGGAGCGTGCCCTAAAGACTGGGGAGAGAAGTGCTGAGCAGGGCTACGCGCAGGCTGCGTTGCTTCAACAAGGGAGAGACGAGTCGTGCTCTGAGGGGGGACGGGCTGGCACCGGAGAGTTTGGTGACAGGGTTTTCGCCGTCTGTTGGTGGGGACTTTTCCTCTTGCAGGCTGCGGACCTGGAGCATCCTTCAGCTTATTCTTTTGGGGAGTGGTGAGAGCTGGCAGCCCCGAGCCTCTCCCAGCCCCTCGTGATGCAGGAGCGAGGTGGACTCAGCCGCAGGGCCCCTTCCCTGTCCCATGGCTGGCAGGGCGGCAGTGCTTGTCTCGGAGTGGTCTCTCCCAACGTGCTGGCCTTCCTGAAGCTCTGTGCCGCGTGAAAAATCCTTACCCCGGGTCCTGCGTGGTGGCAGAGCAGCTGCGGCGCTTCTCCTGGCCCTCTCCTTCGGAAGCGACCTGGGGATGGGGCGCTCCTGCTGCTGTTCGCGCCATGTGTGTTTGTGGCCTGTGGTGAGGTGGGCTGCCCCAGCAGTTTTGGGCAGAGTGGGGATGCCCGGGCTGGAGGGTTTCCCCAGGGCTGCGCTGGATGGTGGGGCTGGTTACTGCCGCGCTGTGGTGCTGGCACCGGGGCTGGGGCTGGGTTGCCTGTGCCTCGGGAGCACCAGGCAGGTGTGCCGGGCCGTACCCTGTCCCTTCGCTTGATGAGGTTTTGGCCCCATCCTGTGCTGGTCATCCAAAACGCTGTCGCCAGCGTGTGCTGCCAGTGCAGGGGCACGGTGCGGGTCCAGCCACCGCAAGCATTTGCTGTGTCCCCAGCACTGTCAGCATCCCGTCCCTCGCTCGGCTGCCCCGGCATTGCCTTTTAAACCGCCTCCCAAGGGAGGGAAGTTCAGCCTGAGTGGGGGACAGAGGGTTCCCCTGGGCAGCTTGAAGAAGCGATGGAGGTTCTTCGCAGGGTCCCACGCTCGCGCCATCCCTCCCCTCCACAGGCATCCCACTGGAGGAGACGGTGAGCGGTCTGGTCCTTGGGGAGAGCGCTGTGTCCCAGCGCCAAGGATTGCCTCCCGGGACAGCCAGCTGGAAGGTGCCAGCTCCCACCGCATGCTCTCAGCGGGAGTTATCCATCTTTTTCTTCCCCTCTGGAGCGGGCGGCTGGCTGGCTGCCAGGGCCGTG
>NW_010225655.1:0-803 GCF_000690775.1 Eurypyga helias | reverse complement strand
ACCTCAGCTGGCAGGTATCAGCCAGCTCAACTGTTGTTCTTTTCCTTGCAGGCTGTGAGTTTTTTAAGGAGTACAAAGACCGGGATTATACAGCTGAAGGCCTCATATTTAACTGGAAGCAGGTGCGTGGGTGGTGCAGAATGGGGAGCTGTGGGGTTTACTGGGCTCAAGTCCTGCCTCGGAGCTCCTGAGCAGTGGCGTGTGTCACGTGCCGATCTCTGGTCGCAGGGAGGAGCCCAGCAGCACCAACAAAGCAGACAGGGCATGTACTAGGTTTACAGTTCATCCGTCGTTGTCCTGCGCTCCAGCACGCTTGACCTCGGGGTGGGGGAGTGGGTGTTGCTCCTGTTGTGAATTTGGTGTGTTCTCGGTAGCCTCTGTGCTCAGTGCTGTCCCCTAATGAGGGAGATGACTGAGGGCAGCCCTAAGGACTGCAGTGTCCCTGGCTGTCCCCCCGGGAGCACAGGAAAGCTGCTCTTGCCCCCAGCCCTTCCAGGGGGCTGCGAGTTACCTGTCAGTGCCGCAGGGTTTGGCGCTCGAAGGTGCTTTGCTGAGGCGCCTCCTTCCAGCTGCACCCTTGGCATCTGTTGCGGTGTTCTCCTGGAACGCGTGGCTTTTCCCTGACCGGTTGTGTTTGGGTGCTTTGCAGGATTACGTAGATGCACCGTTAAGCATCCCGCTGTCCCTCACCCAGTCTCTGAACATTGATTGGAGCGAGTACCAGGTAAGCAGGGCGGGCGTCCCCCGGGAGGTCAGGGAGTCAGCCTGGGAGGGTCGGTGAAGGTTCGAGGCTGACTGGCTCC
>NW_010225654.1:0-6183 GCF_000690775.1 Eurypyga helias | reverse complement strand
CCCCAGGAGAGGTTGATCAGGGTAATCAAGGCTGTTACTGCCCTCGGGTCCTGACACTGAAAGTTCTCAGGTGCTTCACAGAGAAGAAAAAGTGTTTTAAAAGATGGAACACAGACTCCCATTTAACTACGAGGAGGGCAACCCTATTTTATGTAACAGGCACAGGAAACTGGATACCGAACTAAAATCAAATGTAACATGAAATCTCCCTCTAGTTAATGGCAAGGCCCTTGCTTGCCCAGACAGCTCCAGCTTGTTTCCAAATCCTACAAACTTGTGAGAAGAACCCAAATTGTCTCTCACTTCACCATCACCACGCAAAGTGGCACTCCTAAAGAAAGCATGGGCAGGTCAGCACCCAAGCTTAAGTAGGGAATATATTTTCACAGAGCTCTTAGGAGTAACTGCAGGAAATCTGTCTATCAGTTTGAGTGCCCAGAGACTGTGTGATACCTTTAAAGTACAGATTGAACATTACTCAGAAAAGCATAACAAGACTGGTTGAATTCATCTTATAAATTGTTCCTGGTCACCCAGTACTATCTCCTTAATCTGCTTGGAGCAAAGTGGACCTTTCCACCAAGCACAGGTGATTTAACAGACCATAACTGCACCTGGGAAGGTACAACCCCACGCACCTGCATATCCTGGGGATCACCCAGCTGGAAAGTGGATTTGCAGAAAAGGACCAGGGAGTCCTGGTAGACACCAAGCTGAACAGCAGCCAGCAATGCACCCTTCTTGCAAAGAAAGGCAATAGCATCCAGGGCTGCGTTAGGAGGAGTGTTGCCAGCAGGTTGAGGGAGGTGTTCTTCCCCCTGTATTCAGCACTGGTCAGGCCACAGCTGGGGTGCTGGGTCCAGTTCTGGGGAGCACAGACAAAGAGAGTCCAGCAAAGGGCCACAAAGATGATGAAGGGACTGCAGCATCTTCTCCTGTGAGAAAAGGCTGAGAGAGCTGGGAGGGTGCGAAGAGAAGGCTCAGGGGAATCTCACCAGTGTGTACAAATACCTGAAGGGGAATGTGATGAGGACGGAGCCAGGCTCTTGCCTGTGGTGCCCAGTGACAGGACCAGAGGTGATGGGCACACACTGAAACACAGGAGGTTCCCTCTGAACATCAGGAAACACTTTTTCACTGTGAGGGTGACCAAGCACTGGCACAGGTTGTCCAGAGAGGTTGTGGAGTCTCCATCCTTGGAGACATTCAGAAGCCACCTGGACACAGTCCTGGGCAAACAGCTCTAGAGGGCCCTGCTGGAGCACGGATGGTTGAATGATGACCTCCAGAGGTCTCTTCCAACCTCAGCCACTCCGTGATTCTGAACAATACCCAAACAGGTGACATCCTGTGTCTGGATTACAGGAACAATGGCACCCAGGATTGTCCAGTTGCTGTTGGATGCAGTACTTGGGCTGACTAGAGTGTTGAGTGTGTGCATTGTTATTGCTAAATTGTAAGGCCTGTCTCAAAGGTCCTCAGAGCATGAGGACCAATCCAGAGTTCTTCAGAGAGGGAGAGAATTTCCCTATCCAAGTATTTTTTTGTCCAAAGAGAAGCAGCGCTGATCTGAAAACCCCTGGACTATGGCCTCCATCTCCTTCACTGAAAGGTGTTCAATATTTCTTTTTTATTCCCAGTCTTTACTACTAGGAAAATAACTCTGTTCAAGTGGATTATAAGTATTGGGAGATTTTTAAATGAAACGCTGAAAAGAACTGGAAGAGTTTCATATTTAAATGCAAACCTAATCTATTTAAATTCTGCCTTTTAGACTACGTGCTTTCTCAAACTGTGATTCTAACCACAACCTTTTCTACCATCAAGATAAAACGCGAGCTTCCTGCTAACCACTGTTATCTCTTCTACAAGCTTGTCAAATATGTCGTTATGCATATATTATTAATCTAACAATCTACTGGCAGTGTGCACCTTATATGCTCAAAAGGGTAATAAAGTCTTGTACTGCTGCGTTAATTATTCCATTAGCTGAAATATCGGAGGTCTGTGCTTTGGACCAGAAAGCTGTGGGCACACCAACCATTGACTAATCCCATTGACAAAATCCCTTATTAGCATTTTGGCAATATGCCCCTGCTACTCGGAGAGCCAGATATCACCACCTTGAAATAATGTCAGCCATTTAGTTTTTGCACAGCAATACTTCAGCCACACATCTAGTAGAAACCTTCAGATCAAATCAGTATTCTACTGGTTTTATTCATTTTCAGTTAGTTAAGATGGACTGGATTCTGATCTTTCATATTTCATAGCAGTAACCACATCGCTAGTCAGTAATTAGCAAGTTTTATCAGCACTGCATGCTGAAACAGTCCCCTGAAACAGTCCCCAAGAGCCCAATTTAGGGACATATATCTCACTTGTTTAATACAAATTTAGCCTCCTAAATTATCCCTTTTTCCATAAACAGTGAGCACTAGAGCCCTGAGGCACCATAAGTAAGTAATTAATATAGATGTATTTTTAAACTATTTTGGTATGCACATATTGCCAGAAGGCAGACACTTTCTGTAAATATGCATTCATTATAAGATACAGTTCTGGATATCTTAGAAAATAGTCATGAATGAAGACAGCAGAGATGTAGACAAAACTAGAAAACAATCAATAGAAAGAACACAACATGTAAAGAATGGCAGATGTCCAGCAAAATGCTGTCTGCTATCAGCGGAAGGGCTTCAAAGTTCTCAGTGCAAAGAATGCTGTTCCCTAAAGGGCAAATTAAAACCTCTACATTTTTTTTGTTTATCTTAAGAAACTGTTTTGTGTGCTTACACTTGCAGCTCAAATCCTCCAAAAGTCAAAACGCCCTGCCACCCCAAACTCATTTCTCCTTTCTTCTCTGGTTTTCTCAGTAGTATTGGATGTAACTCACTCCTTGAGCTGGTAGAAATAATGATGCAGTTAACAAATAGTGTCACAGAGTCCCACGGACGACAACATGATGTTAAAACCATCGCCTACCTTCCTGTAACTGACCTTGAGAACTTTGAAGGGATGTCCATTGTTCTAACGTATGTATGCACAACTCTAGCTTAAACATTTCATATTTCAACCACAGATAACGTACTCCAAAGAACGTGAATATTTCTACATCGCCTTTTTCAGTGATCTAGCAGAAAGGTGTGTCACTGATGCACTCCCACGCTGCACGAAACAAAAGATGACTTACCAAAACCTCACTAACGACTATGCTCTCTGACTATAAGGCCTGGGACTGTTTGGCACCTGAACAGAGAAACAAAGCAGCTCACCATGTCCTCTCACCCTCCAAACTCATGGCAGAAAAAGTGTCAGGTTCTCAGTGTTTCATGGAGGAGGTGGGAGGTGTAACATTTGTGGTTGGACATGAAAGAGCAATTTAACATCTGAGGGCTCTATCAAGAATGGTTAGGTTGCTAGGAGACAACATGGTATGTTTATCTGCATGCTAGCGGCAGAAAAGAGCACTCTTGCTTCACGTGGACTTCTCAGGTCCTTGACTGAGGCCCCTGAAGGGGCTCTGAAGGTACCAGAGAAACCAGTGAGTGGAGGTCAAGTGAACAGAAACAGCAGTGAAACCAGCAAGGCAAAGCTAGAGGCCAAGCAGTCATTGATAATGGTATATTAATCAGTTTTTCAGTAAAAAAATCCTGTGCTAGAAAAGAGGAAGAATGAAGGAGTTAATTCATAAGTTTTTAGCACTAATTGATTAATGAAGGCTTGACTTGTTTTCCTACATTTATCTTCTGTGATCAGAAATCGCTAGCAAGTCCTGTGAGTTAGAGCGACTGGTGCACTCTAGAAGAATAAACCTTTTTCCTCTACTGTCTGAGGCCTTATGATCAAAAAATCATTACAGATAAATTAAGGTTTCATTAATTTATGCTTTTTGTCTTCATATACCATACTCTAAGCAGAGAGTCTCCCTGCAATCATAGCATCATAATGCAATCATATGATACGCAAACAATTGTATTATGCAACTATTGCTTAAAGACCGGGCCTTAAGATCAATAACACCATTGGAAGCCACTCTGCAAACTGTAACTGAAAAACGTTTTGCTCTTAAGTGGATGAAAATATTTGTAAGTGGAAAGGCCACGTGCTGGTACTTGTGGCAATACAGGATGAATTGTGTCAGGCCCTTTTTTTGACGTATGTGATGGAAACTGAGCAAAATAGCACATTTCATTTCCTACCATCCCTGTACCCATGCTCCCCAGGGCTTAGGAAACCAGCCAGGTTTCCAGCTTAGGAAACTTACCAGGTAAGTCCCTTGAGGAATGGTGTCTCCAGGAGCTCCCATAAGAGCACTGCACCTCTGCCCCACCAACAATTCAAGCCCAAGCTGAAACTGAGCCTCCAAGTTGGATGCAAGCAAAACCCAGTCAAATCAAAGAGTTCCTGACTATTGTCTCCTTCGGTGAAACTGAATCAATCTCAAAATACATTAGCGTGTCTAATAGTTCAATTTTACTGCCAGTGGAAGGCATCGTTTCTAAGTTTAATCATATGGGTTACAACATAAGTGAGGAAACCTATTCCCTATTACATTTGACATTGCTTAGCTAATATTTCTATATGTTCCTGGCATAAGCAAGAAAAATACCTTAAAAATACTTTCACTGGCTGCAACAGAAGAAAGGGTGATACCATTGCTGAGAATAACAATTCTGAGATACTCAGATCTAGAATGTGCAGGTAAACACCACTGAAAGCCATGTGAACTTAAATATTCATTTGAATGTGTCAGCAGCAGACCAGTGCCTGAAGGCTTAGCACAGTCATAACCCTTAGCTGAAATGACCGCAACACTAGTCATGAGCTTCAGCAAGATTTTTTAAGTATCTCAGGTCTACAACTTCTGAATGACTTAGAGGGGGAAAAAAAAAAAAAAAACCCAAACCAAAACCATGCTGAGTGCTCTAAATACTATTTTAGTGCCAAATGAATTCCTTCAAGTAAAACTCCAGGTAAATAGCATCTTGACCAGGTGTAAAAAAGTAAATCAGACCCAGTAGATTGCGTATTCCACCCTACGTACTATTTTCACCTGTAGAGTGAAGAATTGGAAAGCCTAACTAGAGAAATCCTAACGGCAAATTATTGGTATCAATCACCACCATTACACCTGTTTCAAGGGATGACAACACCATGGGATCTGACCCTGTTATTCTGACTTTCTGAGGAATTTGTGATGTTGGCTTTATAAGCCTGATCATGTATCAAGTGCGTTGCACGGAAGACATGACGCCAGGACCTGAAGTGAAAAAAATGATGAGTCAGTAACTTATTAAAAAAATTGATGGGACATAAAACCAGTTGCTCCAAATCATACAATGCCATAAACAGGAGATATTAAAAGAGGAGGAAAGGAAGGATGGTGTGAATGAAAAGGTCACCATGGTCAGGCTTGCTCATGAGAAATCCTGCATTTAAGAGTGAGGAGCCACACTTTGCATTTAGTTGGATGAGTACCCTGAAGCTTCGTTACATCAGTCATTTCAAAGGATCCCATGCACCGTCTGAAAAGTAGGCACCACAGAAGAGAGCTGTGAGGCAAGCCCCACTAACCAAATACACTTTTGTGTAACCGGAGGGATACAAAAAGGAGAAAGCTGGTGTTAAGCAGCATAAAAAAGCAGTTATTTACTTCCCCGACTACGTAACTTTTTTTTTTTTTCATATGAGATTACATCCCTGCCTTCCTCTGCAATATGTTAAAGGTTTTTTAACCAGTGCAGCATCCAGGCTTGTGTTTCCATTACTCCTGACTGAATAAAACACGCCGATGATTTCAAAGCCCCCCAAAAGCACGGCGCGCTGTTCGGAAAGCGAACGGGCAGCGACGGGGAAAGTTTTGCGCACAGACGCACGGCAAGAGCCGGGATCTCCGCCAAGTTTTGACAGAGAGGGAGCAACTTCCAACCGCCAGCGTCCCAGGAAGGAGCTCCTAGCACTCACCAAGCTCGCTCCTCACCCTAGAACTACACCCGGACGGCTGCGTGACCCTAAAGCTACACCCGGACGGCTGCGTGAGTAAACAGGACATTCCCAGCGCTACGCTTCCCCTCATGGCACGGCCGGAGCAGACGGCGCCCTGCTCCCCAGCACGCCGCGCCTCCCGGCTGGGAAGGAGCGAGCTGCCCGAGGGTGGGCTTAGCCCCCGGGCCCCCCTGC
>NW_010225653.1:0-10452 GCF_000690775.1 Eurypyga helias | reverse complement strand
GGGCCGCGCTGACCTGCCGGCGGGGCCGTCTTCCTACCACCGCACTGGGAGGGCTTCAGACCAGGGTCAGGTCAGGCTGAGGGAGTTAAGGGCACAGGGAAGCCGGCACCAGAAACGGCCACCATGGCAGGTAGTTCCAGGCGCTGTGGAGCCTGTGTGAAATGGTGCTGGTTTTTCTTCCTAAGCGTGCAGAATTATTTTTTTACTTACTATTTTTTCAACTATAGCTTCAGTCCATTACCAAATACTCAGGTGTCGCCACCCCATTTGTACCAAAACATCCATGTTTTAAGAGAAAAAATGGCATAAGACTGACTCCAGATAGAGGCTGAGTTACAACGTGGTAACAGTCTGGTTACTTGATCGGGAGATACCTCCGTCTGGTTTGTTTCTATGTGAATACTTCTAACGTTGTTGTGGCTATACTGTAAATGCGTGTTCAAGGCATCTTTAACAATGCAGAGATAACTTGGCAATCTGTTCTCCTGATGTAGGAAAAAAAGTGTAAACTTAAAGTTACCATTGCTATAGTTTATAGTCAAGTCTCCTGTTCCAACTGAGAGTATCTGACCCAACCCATTACACTTCATCGCATCTCGGCCGTTTCTCCTAAACTTTGTCCTGGCAGCTGTCTGCCCCAGGTTGGTTGGTTGATTTAGAAGTGCTAGCTAGAATGGTACAGCTGCTTTCCTACAGTGAGATGAAGGAAAGATGACTACTTGTGTCCCTGCTTGTGCCTACTAAATGTCCCTGCTGCTTCACAGTAGGCTTGTAGCATGATGTAGTTTGCCGTGTTTGCAGGTGGTGTTGTTTTATGCTTGTCATGAAATCTGCCCAATGTAGTCAAGTTCTATACTTCTGACAAACTGCTGATTTACCTGCGCTTCCTAGAATGTAGTGGGGAAAATATTGTGAAGGATCTGCTCTGGGAGTATTCTAGTCTTTGAAGAACTTTTTTGTGACAGCTTTTGGCAGCTGATCATCAAAAATGGGTGAATACAAGCTCTGACTCTTGTACGCGTGCTCTTCTCTCTGTCCAAGATTTGGATAAAAAGACTAGTAAGAGTAAGGAGAAGGGTTAGAAATCCCAGAACCACTGGAAAATCTTCAGCCAACGTTTGTGCTTTTTTGATGCAAAATCAGTATGAAAACTTGCAAGAATTTTGGCTTTATTCTCCCAAAACTGAGTGTTTGAGGTTTTTTAGCTTCATTTTCAAAGGATGTGAGGTTTGGGCATACGTGCAGCACTATGGCTGCACATGTCTGTCTGTTCTTAACTGATAAAGCTACTGGAAATTTTCCTAAGCTATTACAACTTTCAGGAATGCTAAGGTGTTAGAAGGGTTGCGAAGGTGGTCACCTGAAAGGAAGAAGGATTCCTTGTCAGTATGGTTGGGAGGAGAATTGTTTCAAGAGCTTACCCCTTTTTGTTTCTGTTATTGATGTGGCTACTGTTGCCATGGTGGCTTGCCTTGGAATATGCCTTCTCCTGTATGGAAGTCTTCCGTTTTAATTTTTTTTTTCTTCTTTGTTTCTCCCCCTCTCGAGAGTTCCATGGTACGCTGGTGCTTGTGGATTAGAGGTTGTATGCTAAAGTCAATTTGCTTGTGAGATTGGTCCTGCATTTGTTGTAGACATTGCAACAATAAGGAATTAGCCGAGACTAATACTACCATATATATCCTTATTCTTAACTTCTCTTTCTAAATGTAAGCCACAGAGGGCAGCACTGTAGCCAGTGCATTCAGAAAGTATGACTCGGGCCAGTCTAAAGGTTCTTTTTATGTGCCTGCCAGTTTTTTGTTCTTGGAGGTTATGCATTTCTTCTTAAAATTTACTTCCCTGAGTCATAGGTTTTTGGGAAAGGGTTGTGTTTGGGCAGGAGGGGAGCGATTGCTGGTGTGCAAAGTGGACTGCAACAGAGAGGAAGGGAATTAAGGAATGGAGAGACTGCAAACAAGGTGAAGCAGTTGCTTTTGCCTTTTAACAGAGATGCTGAAAGGCTTTAGTAGAAATAGAAGCGCAAAGGGCAACAGCTTTCACTGTCCATGAATTAATTGATCTTCAAACCTGTGTGGCTTCTGAGGTTGCTCCACACAGATTTGAGGCCTCTTGCAATCATCTTTGTTAGAGCAGGTTCTTGGAATTCATTGTTTAAAATCAGCCTCTTGGACTGTGGATGTCTGCAAATCATTACCTTGCAGTGAGGAATGATTATAGTGTTAACGATTGAGTGGTGAGTTATAGGAAAGCAAAGACTCTTATTCGGAACAAAATACCTTGTTAAAACATTAGGTGGTTTTACATGCCTCTATTACTGTAGAATCATTTAGGTTGGAAAAGACCTTTAAGATCATAGAGTCCAGCTGTAAGGCTAATGCTGCCAAGTCCATCACTAAGCCATGCAGCACCACATCTACACGTCTTTTAAATACCTCCAGGGATGGTTACTCCACCACCTCCCTGGGCAGCCTGTTCCAACGCCCGACAGCCCTTTCCATGAATAATTTTTTCCTAATATCCAATCTAAACCTGCCCTGGCGCAACTTGAGGTCATTTCCTCGTGTGCTATCACTTGTCACTTGGGAGAAGAGACCAACACCCACCTCACTACAACCTCCTTTCAGGGAGCTGTAGAGGGCGATCAGGTCTCCCCTGAGCCTCCTCCAGGCTGAACACCCCGAGCTCCCTCAGCTGCCACTCACAGGACTTGTGCTCCAGACCATTCCCCAGCTCCATTCCCTTCTCTGGACACACTCCAGCCCCTCAATGTCTTCTATGTTATGTCCATCTTGTCTATGACATTTCTAGGTCTTGAAAAGTACTGCAGATCACATGCTTGGACTTTTTATCTTGTGGTGACAGTTCTGCCTGTTCTGGGGGTATTTTTTGTTGGTTGTGGGTTTGTTCTGGTGTGGGTTTTTTTGTTTGTTTGGTTGGTTTGGGTTTTTTTTTGGAAAGAGCATTTTGACAGTTCTCTGGCTTGGGAATGTCACTTTATACCCTTTAAAATCTGTGTCTTTTTAGAAACAGGTCAAATTAATTTGGTTTGCTTCTTTAGAAAAATTACAAATGTGTAATGCATGTTGCGTGACACACAGAAAATAGGATGACCATGAACTCTTTTGGTAATATCCAGCCTGGAAACTTGTGCTTTAATATGAAGATTTATAATTTCCTTTGGTATGAGTGTTTCATAAAGAAAAGTACGCTCTTTGTCTTCATAAACACATTAGGAAAAGCATGCCTGGAATCAAGGTAATTTCAGATAAATTACACTGCTTGGAGTCTGTTCCCTCCTCGGCTGGAAAATATATAGGTGTCATCTGTCAAGTACTGCATTTCTTTTATATGAAACACAGCTCAGCCTGCTGGGTGGTAAGTGGGAGGCTTAAAGTGGAGAGGGTGAGGTTTATTAGTTATTGCAGACTGATGGTGGTGGCTCTGTTCCACTCAATGCTCTCAAATTTTCCAAAGTTTCCATGTTTTAGTGGAACCAGTGGAAGATGTTGGAAGCCATAGGCTATCTACAGCTCTGGAAGATGAGGCCATCGGTCTCAAGCTGAGCACTTACTAGTGTTTCTGAATTCTAGTATTAATGCTTTATTAAGGGAGAAATCGGTAAGAATTTGTTCTATAGCTGGTCAGTGAAACGTTCACTGACATGCTGCTGTTTATACTCCCCAACTGAGACTGGAGATTTTTTCCCCTTTGCTTTATTTTTGTAGTGCTGTCTTCTGCTTATAGGCTTCAAAACCTATCTGCTCTCCAACTCTGGATGGAATTCTGCAATTTCTTTAGCATCATAGAGTATAGGCTGTCTGTGTATAAGGACAGTCAGTAACTTATTCTCGGGAATTGGAGAAAATCCTGTTGCGGTTTCTTTGAGAAGTCTACGGACTTGAGCAGTTTGTAAACACTCTTGTGTTGTTTCACCTGCCGCCAGCTGATCAAATCATGCTCTTCTGAAAACTTGGCCGAAATTTGAGACTTAAGCTCTGTTGTATGGTGTTGGTGGTTGATATGTTGAATGAAGCTGTTTAGGACTTGGCACTCTGTTACAAATAGTATTTTGAAATGGGTTTTTGCACCGTAGGAAGGCTTATCCAAGAACCGGCATTATGGCTTAGTACTAACGTTCGTCGTGTTCAGTACTTTCATCCTGGCACTTATGCACAGCAAAGTCTACAGAGGAACTAATTTTGGGGCAGATGCCACAACCTCCATTCTCTTTTGGCAGGAAGCCTGTTCTTGGTTTTCTAAAGGTTGGTTGAAGCTGTGAAGTGTAAAGCTTGGTATCTTTTGAAAAAAAAATTATAATTTTGATTCCTCCCGATGTCTTAAGAAAATAACTGTTCCACCTTTAGGTATCTTGAGATTTCAGTGACTTTCTGTAGCAGTGAGTTCCACTGACACTCATGTTTGGTTTTTTTTTTTAAAGATGAAAAATTTTCCAAATATTCTCTTTTGCTGGATAGGCAGGACAGGTGTTCCTGATCAGCCCTTTCAGTCTCATCATTTCATTTCTCTCCATTTAACCTAAATATCTCTGGAAGCTGTACCATTTGCAGAAAGTAAAGAGGGTTCTGCATCCAGTTAATTCTCATAACACGCTGTGGGAAAAGCGTGACTTTAGCTGGCTTAACCTTATGTGACATTGGCAACCTGGGACAATAGTTAGTTCACAGACATCATTTAACTACTTTTCTCCATAGTTTATCCTACGTGGCTTCTTGTGGGTTAAGGGCCAGTGGCGGGAGTGGCGAGTATAAAGTGGAAAATAACACTGACTCTGTATGACCAAAGTAAAGTTCCTGAGGTAATACAAAAGTTTGTATTTTTTGTTTTCCTTCGCAATCCCTATGTCATGGAGCTACGCTGGATTTTGGAGTTCAGTGTGGCTGGACCATGTAGATAGCAAAACATTATTGCTATTCAGATCCATGTCTTTTCCTGCTGTTGTTTGGCTGATGTAATGATCAGGTATGCAGTTTAGGGATGATCAGCAAGACGTTCCATTTTGAGAATATCTGTAAGATGGAGTTGCAAGCAATAAAAATATAATCGTTAAGTAATTTTTCTGAAATGTGTAAGGTTTATTTTCCCATGTGGATATTTTTACTATAATACCATTTCACTTGATTTTTCTACGAGTACAAATGGTTCTCTTAAGTGTATTCTGTTAATAATAAAAAAACCCAAACCAACCAACCAAACAAAAAAGCCCCACTAACAAATCAATATGCTTGTGTCTGGCTTTTCAGGTTGTATGATATAACGCTTTCAGGAATGATGATTCTCTTCTGTCTGAGGCAGATAAAACTACATAAATATAAAGCTGAAGTCTACAATCTTGCATTTGAGGGTATGGATGAAAACATGAAGGGTCAGCCTACACTAGGAAGATTCTCCTTGGGAAGATTCAGCAGTTGACAGTGCTTGTGCCAGAGTGTGTGTTAAACCAAGAGGAAAAAAACCAAAAAACTGGTGCTTATATAACTTCAGGGTGGAAATGCTAGACAGCACTAGAACCTTGCTATCATTGGTTTCCACAACAGTTTTTAGAGAAATACCCAATTCATATTCACTATCAACCAGTGTATTAAATACTCTTATGCTGGAGGTGAAGTTTTTACTTGTTTTTAAGTAGTTTTGTATCTTTCATCTAAATTATATCCCTTTTGGTGAAGGTTGCTTTTGTCCTCAGTTTAAGCCTCTACCTAATTAAAACCTGAAATACATTATGGTCTGGGAGTCTGTTACGAGGTCCATTTGTGCTGGACATCTGGTGTTCTGAAAAACAAAAGAGGTGATCCAGGTTTGAGTTGCACACTGATCCCACTGCTAGAGATCTGCTCCCTATGGGTACTGCAGAACTGCCCAGGGCGTCTTTGGCAGATGATGCTTCCGCTGATGTTGCACGTAAAAACGTTCACTTCTGACATGTGTGTGTTTGCAGCCCAACCACATGTTCCCTAACTTCACCTTCCTTTGTGCTGCACACTGTTTTGGTGAGGTACCTGGAGATAGGTTTGGATGTTACGGTGCATCTTTTTTTAAAGAATGGCCTAATATTTCACAGTACTGTGTGACTTTACACAGGAGTTTAGTATAAGTTAACTGGTAGCAGTCTTTGCTTCACAATACTCAATGGAAGAACAAAAAGGGATCCTGTTCTATTTGTTTAAACACTTTGAATTTCACAGAGCATCTGTATTCATGTCTGAACCTCTGTAAAATGTGAGCTCTTTATGAACACTATTCCTGGCAGTGCCTGAGCTGAATGTATTGTAAAAAAAAGTTAACCAAAATGAGGAAAGGCATAAAAAACCCCACAGCAGCTACCCAAGATTTTACAAAAAATCAATAGCCCATCAGACTTTAGGGTCCTATGATAGTAGTCACTAGGACCAGATATGAGTCCAGTCCTGATAAACGCCCTGGAAAAATGCTATTAAGACATGATCAAACTTAGAAAATTAGGAATTTTTTTCACTGCAACTGCAGAAGATAACAGCGATTAGTTAGAATGAGAAAATTGGTAATCACTGTATTTAAAATTTAAGTGTAAAAAAATTGCAGGACCAAGCTAGTTACAAAGTGTAGTGTCTTGGGGTTTTGGGTTGGTGTTTTGGTTTTTTTTTTCCTTCCAGATTTGTGCTCCTGTGTTGTTTGGCTACTTATGCCTACCTCTCCCATTGTCAAAGAGCGCAACAAAGTTTTGTCTGCGCAGAAAGCAAATACTGCAAATAATCCAGCCAGTGACAGGAAGATCAGTAAGTGCGAAATACATGATGAAACTTTAGGCTTGGTAAAACTTGTGGAGTCCGAACAGTTTGCTTTGCTTTATTTTCTTCTTGCAGGTTTTGTTAGTAGGGGCGTTGGTTTCTGTCTGTTGACAAACCTTCTAGAATCAAAATTGTACAAGCAGCAGATGCGGTCAGGAAAGTTGTGAGATGAGAGATCAACTTTATAAAGTATGTAGTTCCAAACCAGGAATTCTGAGCGCATGTAAGGCAAAAGCTATGAAATACAAGCCCTGTGCAAGAAACTTCAGTTGCTGTGCTGAGTCTAGTTTTATGTTGTGTGCTTTCTGAGGTGTATTTCTTGGAGAGGCTACTGTGAAAGAGGCACTAGCAGTGTCTTTACCACTGTCAGCCTCAGAGGTAGGATGCTTCTGTCCAGAGAACAAGCAATGAGATTTTTAAGATTGTTCTGCTTTTTAAATTAACTACGGAGTTTAGGCTACGTATTATAATTTGAGGAGTCTGACTCCATGTTATTTAGGAATTCTTCTTCATATTATTGCATTGTTGGAAAACTGCTGTGTATTAGAAATCAAGATTTGTTCGGGAAGCTAATCATGTGGTTTAGATCAAGGGCAGTGGCTAAAAGGGGGTGTTCTGGGGCCAAAATAGGAAAAAAAAAAGAGATGGAAGACCTGCTAATTAGTGCAAGCATATTCCTAACTAGGAGTTATTTTTCTGAATCTGGACTTAATATAGCTGGGGTTGGTTTTTATTCTTGGTACAGCATATTATGAAAATGTAGGATTAAAATCAGCTTTTTTATGTCATTAAATCAGGGACTACTGGACCATAGTTAAGAGATAAAAAAGCAATCAGTAACTTGACACAGTAATGCAGCAGTGCTCCTTAACAAAAGACCATCACCCACAGCTATGGGCTTCTGGGCTTGTTGTCATGGACAGGGCATGCAAATAAAAATATTTATTACAATTACTTGATGGGGGCCCCTGCATTCTGCTAGAATTAAAGCAAGCTGCACCTCAGTTGCTTTATTTTGCCTTGGTTTATATTGACCCATATAGAGGAAAAACAAAGCCAACTGAAGTACACAATTAAAATGTTAATAAAAAAACTACCAGACCTGGAACCAAAGAAGCTGTGGTTACTTTCTTTTCCTACCCTGGGTAGTAACGCTTCCATGGGTCACTGGGAGAGATGGTGGGCAAGGTGGGAGAGGGTTGAGCCAAGAGGGTTGGGTGGAGGCACCTGCATTGAGGAGAATGGTGATAATAGCTGTGTGGGGATTTTTTTTGGTGTTGTGTTGTGGTTTTGGGGGTTTTTTCCTTTTTATTTTTTGGTCTGAATCTGGAAGGACAGCATGCCACCTCCTGTTGAAAGAAATGGAGATGGACGTGCTGTCCAAATGGGGAAAATTTTTCTATGCCCTTTTGAGCTGTTGTAAGAAGGAACAGTTCTTCCCTGTTAGCCCACACTCCAAATGTTAGATATATAAATAAAAGACTGGCTGTGTACTCTCTCATCAGTTTTATTTTGAGAACCTTTTTCTTCCATTCAGAAGGTAGGATTTTGTAGTGATCTTTCCATATTTATTACTCGTAAAAAGGCTGGAGGAAGTTCAGTAATTTCAAAACTAGAACAGTGTCCATATTTATTTTTTGACAAATTTGTTACAGCTGTTTGGTAATACTAAGATTCCTCAATTCCTAGCTCTACAGTCTGCTGTGCAACTGGATGTTTCTTTGAGTTACATGTTTCATTTAAATTTAGACTGCAGAAATAATTGGACCTTTAGGAACCTCAGGCTGAACTTTGCCAATGTCTGGAGCATTTTGGTTAAAATGAGTTGTAGAGATAAACTGAACAGTTTCAGCAAGATGCACAGATGTTTTTCCACGTTCCTTCCTTTTGACAGACATGCGTGGTGTACCTCTTGAACTGCGGGCTCAGTTTTAAGTCTGACTTTTGTTTCTCGTTGCTTTTCCCATAAGGTAACAATGTCAATCACAAGCAACTAAGTATTTATTCCTGTATGTGTGTACTTAGACGGTGGCTATAGCCTGCAAACTTTTGGGGGTAAGAATCTGTAGAACAAGGACTGCTTTATTGATTTTAATTAGAAAAAATAAATAAAAATATAATTGCTTTTCCATATTAGTTGTGCATTACCTTCTGTAATTTGTTAATCTGTTAATTACACATTAATTTTGTAATTAATGTATTTTGACAGTTTAGCAAAAGCCATATGGTAGTATACACATGGAGCTCAATTTAAAGATCGAATGGTCTTTTTATTTTCAGGTTTGGTGGTAGTTTGTTATAACTTCACATTGTTATAATTCTGGGGTTTGACCGTTTATTTTTTTACAAATAAGTTATTTTACAAATAGTAAAAGGAGATCTGCAAAACTGGGTAGAAGTCAAAAAGGCCTTGGATGAAAACAGTATTTATTAATCTAAATTAAATGTTGAGCATATGAGATTTCCCTAATGCTGTGTTTCTTTACTGATTTGATGCTGCAAAAAGGAAGTGACAAGTCCCAGAGAACTGACAAAGTCTAACAGCAAGAAGTCTTAGAGTGGAGCTCTGGAAGAACTGGGTTTGTTGAGAGTGGATGGCAGCAAGAGCAGGCAGAGGAGCGTTAAAACAACTCTTCATGCATTTGAAACCTTGCAAAAGGGTTGGCAGGTTTTGTGTCCATAGCGTTTACTAGCTTTAAAGACCAGGTGACTCATCAGTATTTTTGGAAGACCTTGCTTATGAGATTTGTTGGGTGTTGGAAGAGATTACCTGGAGATGCTGTACGGCTGACTAATGCAAAGTTTTAAAGGAAGTTGCAGTATTATCTGTCGGGAGTGAACTTGGTCATGAGATGAAAAAATGGAAGCTTTGTCCTGTTCCGGTGTTTCTATTTCCTAGATATCATGGCTTTGAGTGACATTCCCACAAATTAGTGGCTGGAATTAATGTTTTTATTGATGATAGCGTTTTCAACATGTTTGTGTGCATCAACACTGGAAGTTACGGTCATGTCAGTAATAAACTCAGGCTCCTGCCAAAAAGGGAGGTGTCTCAGCTGCCTTTCTCCATTCACCACCAGGGCTAGGTTTCTTTTCAGGCTGTTTTTCAATTCAAGTGGGGTGACAAACGTGCACGGCTTTGATGAAGGCAAATCTGTCCTTTTTGCAGCAGCAGCTGCTCTAAGTGACTGTGGAACAGTAGCTTAAGGCTCTGCAGCCAAGGGACGGTCACTTCCTGGGGTACTACAAGTCCTGATCCAGGGCCTTTTTCAGGGAAAAAACAACAGGCTGGAAGAGCAGCATAATAGAATACAGTTGAATGTCCTCAACAGCAAACTATGACCTTTTATATTCGCCTGCAGTGGAAGTGTTGGGTATTAAGTTCTGTCCAATATAGGCTTTAGAAAACAAGCAAATTAAGCAATTCTAGTTTTCAACTTTCAAAAAAAAAAAAAGGTAGCTGGAGAGAGGTAACCGTCTGATAATGAAGTCAGACAGTGTATGTGTGCTGTTTCAAGTGGGTCTGCTTCCCACTTTATATCATTTACAAAATTTACCAGTAATGGCAAGAAAATGAGTATAGAATTCAGAATAATTGCAGTGAAACCTTAACACAGCTTCCCTTGCACTAATGTCGTGCTGCATGACATTCTTGTCTCTAAAC
>NW_010225652.1:683-898 GCF_000690775.1 Eurypyga helias | reverse complement strand
GGCCGAGCACGCGGCTCTGCCGAGCGCCATCGCGAACTGCATTGGTACAGCTGAGTTCGGGGAGGAAGCACAAACCCCTGCCCGCTTCTACACGGGAATCGACAGAAACCAGCAAGGGATGCACCAACTACACAAACCCCAGCCAACCACCTCTTGGAAGTTGCTTCCACGTGAAAAGCAGGAGCTGTGCTGTCAGCCCACCTACAGGCAGGGAT
>NW_010225652.1:0-548 GCF_000690775.1 Eurypyga helias | reverse complement strand
TTCATTTTCAAACGGAGAAGACAAAAATAGTCTGTATAAATCACAGGAGCTGTCTCTTCCTGTCACTTTTACGACGGACATCAATCCCGCTTTCCAGCAGAGCCGCCGTCTGAGGTAACCACGCTTGTTGACTTAATGGGAAGAAATTTCCAGGAGCCAAGGAAGCGGTGATGAATGCAGCCCTACAGTTCCGGGACTCAAACACCTCCCTAACCTCCGACGCCGACCCAGGCAGCCCGAAACTTAAATCTTAATCCTGGAGCGTGCATTTACGCTCCATTCACAATCTGCTGCTAGGAGACGTCGAACGCGCGCAGAAACGCTGCGTGTAGTACGCGCACTTTTCAGAGAGATGCCTGTGGGGAGAGACCCACGTGCACGCCTTCCATCGCGACGCGCACGCCATCCCAGAACCGAGGAGTGGAAGAGTTGCCAAGAGATTCCGAACCAAACCCGAGGCGGATTTCTTCTCGGCCATTAGAAACGGCGCCGTTGCAGGGGAACTCTGCCGCAGACTCCTCCCCAGCCCTCCCAAGTGCTGGCGCAGG
>NW_010225651.1:0-4738 GCF_000690775.1 Eurypyga helias | reverse complement strand
CCTCATCTCTTGTGATGAACTGGCATCGATAACTACTTACCTCATTAGGGTTTTTTCTGTCAATCGCAGAAACACACACCCCTTTTTGCTTAGTGTAAGATTAAGTCCAAAACATAATTCAAAACAATTAAAAAAAAAGACGCTATCCTCTAAGGTTAAACCTCAAATTTAAGGTTTGGCTTTCAGCAAAGTTAATGCTTTTGGAGTACATGCGTGTCTAAGGGAAGTGGAGAGAACCTTTTCATTATATATCCGTAGATATTTTCTTCATTTTAATCTTGAGATGGAGGAAATTTTGAAAAATGAAATATCTTGGACTGTAGGATTTTCAGTGGGATTTCTGCGGATTTATTTAGACATCCTGCTTCCATTAAACTAAAAGGATTTGGGGTACTTTAAAATCCTTTAGGCTGGTTTTGCAGCCTTTCTCCTTTATTAGATACTTCTTAGAAAAGTCAGCGAGCAGTTCAAAAGGTTATTCTGAAATGATTTTTGGAAGAACTTTTACAAGCTCTTCAAGCTTGTATTAAAATGATTTAAGGACTTGTATTTGACAGATTTTATTGTGTTATTTGCAACAAACCATAACATTCAGTGCTAAGGACTTTGGTTTATGGCACATGCCATTCAATGCAAGTATAGCTGATCTTCTCTAATTCATGTCCTACTGTATCCATAGACTGCTGTCAGTGGGAAAAGTGTCAGAGCTTTCTTTAGCTGCATTGGAATAAAATGTCATTTAAAAAAATAGGAAAAACTACAACAGTAAGGATGTACAGACAAATACTAAATTGGAGTAATATTACCATTGAAGTAATAATAAATAAAGCTGCAACATTATATTAATTTATAATCCTGAAAATTAGGTAGAGAGCCTGTGGACAATGATTCATGGAGATATCTTGTAGACAAGGTGACTAAATATGCAGGCATGTTTTTAGGAGCGATCTGTCCATCCACAGGCGGTATCTGAATTGGTGCATACTTACTTCTGTTTTACTAATCACTTTCTTCCAGTACCTTAAGTGGTCTAGTTCCTTTGGCTTATCTTCCAGTTGCTAGAGGCTACCTTTATCGTTAGTCACAATTTATTTGCTTCACTTGTGCAGTGCCTGGGGCTGTGACTCAACTTCCATGAGAGTTTGGGAGGTTCAAAATTGCATCTCCCTTTCCTTATTGCATAAGTACCTTGTCCTCTATATTACGCATTCAACCTGTAGAACTCTATTTTGTATTTTAACTATACCAATCCTATCTCCCAGGAAAACTTTCAAGCCTCTACCTTTTTTTTTTTTTTTTTTAATTTTGTGTAAGTTTGGGATGCTTTTGAGAAATAGAGCTGTGATTCGGCTGAATATTGTTGCCATAAATATTGAAGGCCTTGGGTGGTTGCTGTATGTATGTGTGACAGCTATATGTACTCCATTGTCAAGGCCTAAAATAAGGAAGCTATTATTGTACTCACTTCTGTTAGGAAACAAAGCAGTAAAACATCTTATCATTTTATTTCCTGCCCAAAACTTACTGGTTGCAGTCTTTTCAGGGAAACTACAATTTGCTTGTGATGACAGTATTTTAATTTTTGTACGTGGGAAAAAAAAGCCAAAATGACTCAACTTCAGTACTTCTTTTCCCCAGTTGTGTGTTATTTCCTCTTTTATAGTTCTGTGGAAAAGATTATTAATATTATTATCTTTTTTGTATGAAAAGCACTTATTTAGGGTATTTGAAAGGCTTAACTTGGAGTCATACATCTACATTTAAGAAAAAACAAGAAAGAATCACAGTCAAATAAACAATTATTACATTCCAGGAAAGATGATTTCAATGAAATTCTGGAAAATTTGGAAATCTAGATCTTCATGGAGATTGGCCTAAGGAAAAAAGAATAAGAGAAATCTCAGTTCCACAAAGAAACATTAGTAAATATTTGAGGTGCTCAGTACAGTCTCTGAATCCAGTAATGATATTAATTGGTAATTCATTGGTCTCTGTCAGTAGCACAGTCCTGTTTTTAGTGCCATTCTTTCCTGCACTGTAACCAAATGTGTAACTTCTTTCTTTACCTTTTAGGTACAGTTGAGAGTAAAGCTTACATTTACTACAAGTTTACAGTTTCCAATGTAAGTATTTTATTTTAAATTACCTTATTTTCATGTTTTATTTTTATTGGTGATATCATCAAAGGGCATTCCTTTCTCCCTACTTATTCTTCTGTAATATTTACTGAGAAGTAAAATATCTGACAAAGTCAAAGCAGAGTCATGTTCAAAATACTGTAATTGAACAAGGATGAAAATCTGCTATTTGTCTTTTCTTCTCCTAGTTAATATAATGTCTAAAGAAATTCTGTTTCCTTAAAAAACTTTTATTGAGCAACAGAACTATAAAACATGAGCAGCAGTTAAAACAAAGTCAGAAAGGAGATGTCTGTGATCCTTGAAATATTGGAAAAAATCTTTGCATACTGTAAAAATATAGCTGAATATTTCCAGAGAGTGAGGAAGATGTACGCCTTGCCTCAACCCATCGAATCTACTTCATGACTAAGTTTTAACTTTTCAGTATTTTAAAACTGAAGTTGCCTGGGCAGGGTTAATTTATGGCAGAGTGAAGTCCAAATACTGTTTCTATTCAATATTGACCAGAGATACCATAGGATCCAAAGGATCCAAAGTAATATGATAAGATACTCTTTGGTATAATAGTAACATCAGCTAAAGGTATGCTTGCCTCTGACATGATGAAACAGCAGGACAGCACCTGAGACAGAATACACAGGAACACGGGAATGGAAGCGCAGGAATAAAAAGTGGAAGCAAATGCATTAGTTACTTTGTTTAAGCATAGGTAGTCCTATAATAATTTGTAGATAAGAAACCTCCATTATTATTGGAGTTTGAAACACCTGTAACCAAGTCATCAGTTGATTGTAATGATGTCGAATTAATAATTAACATAAACTTTCATTTGGAGAGTACTAAGGAAGTTATAAACTGGCATGTGTGACAGACATGGTACAGTTGCACTGTTTGGACTCCTAATCTAATAGTAAATAATGCAATAGAATAGGAACTGGTATTTTTATATCAGGGAAAGGGAATATGAACCTTCAGTTCTTAGAACCTGGAGACATCACAGTCCAATAGAGATTTTCTGCTCTGTCACAGACAAGTGTCAGCCTTTTCTTATTTCCAAAAGAAACAAGAAAAAGGGAGCTGAAACAAAACTATGGAGCATATTATATAAATGGTAGAGACACATTCTGATAAGAACAAGCAGGGCAATAATTAACATGTTAGGAAGAAGGTATTGGCTTGCTTTATGCTACAGTATGAAGATCTAATTAGAAAAAATTGTTAAATCAGGAGGAATTTTGGCAGATTTTATAAGAATATGATCACCATATTATTTTTCAGAATGTTCTACAAATGACTGTTATAAACAGCAATTACACTGATCCAAACAACTTGAAATTTGAAGAAATCAAGATATTGGGAGTGCTCCAGGAAATAACAGCAATCACTGTAACTCAGAACGACGTTGTGGAACATTTTCCGCTTAATCTCACCTATTATCCTTTAGAAAAGGTAAAACACTAACAGGAAAATGGGAAGTAAACATCTCTGAAATTGCAACGCCTTTATTTTAGGTAGTGCAAAGGCCAGTAGTTAGTACTAATGTCGTTTCAACAGAACATGTGTATTTCATTAGAGAGTGCAACTGCATTCGACTCAGCTGCATTGAAAGTGCATCTGAGCTTTGCGCTCGGACCCTCAGTGAGACAGAAGTTCAGTACTTGCGCTGTACATGAGTATGCACTGACTTTTTAAAAACAAAATCAAGCACACGGTTTAAACTTTCTTTATCACTTCGTACAGAACTTTTCTCAGGATGAGTACAGGAAAGCAGCAACACAGTGCATTTCTGTGCAGAGTCAGTGAACACGCTGCTGCTAGTGGGAGGCTTTCATGAGAGTGCTTTCCCCAACTAAGGATAGTGCTGACATTGTTTTGAAACTGCACTGCACACCTTCTTTAATTATGACAAGCACCTGAGTTACCTATTACCTTATCTCAGTTACTGAATCAAAATAATAACATTTTAACTCTTTCTTACCTCTTGCACTCATATTTGAAAACATGATGGAGCTGTGCCCTTATCTTTATTCTTGTTTGCTTCCAAGGTAGCTGTGGGGTTGAATCAATTTTTTTAGACTCTTAATTTTTCAGATTTTATTTGCAAGAATATCAGCTGTGCGTGTGTGTGCAAAAGTGAGTCTATATCAAATGCTACAGCACAGGGGTTTTGCGAATTGTCACGCAGCACAATGTGTTGTTCCATAGAAACCATCTCTGCTGACTGAAGGAAAGATGGATATGATGTGAGACTTAATAACTATTTATTGTTTAATATTTATAGGTTGCTCATATAACAGGATTTCAACTTGAACTTGGAAAATCTTACACAGTAAAATGGATTCAAGAGCCAAATGTCAACGAAAGGTTTAATTGTCATCCCAGTCCCAATCCAACACAAGAAAAGTGTGAACAACTTGGCTGTATCTGGGAAGTAAGCAAAAATTATTTCTTTAAACTAATGGGACAAATATTTCCAGAATCAGGGTTTTCTGTTTATTTTTATTACAGTGGAAGAAGTAATCTGGCAGATGTGTCAGAATCAAAGAAAACTGGGGCACAGACACACAGACAACAGCTGGCCTGTAGTAGCAGATTTT
>NW_010225650.1:0-205 GCF_000690775.1 Eurypyga helias | reverse complement strand
GCTCCCAGCCCCGGTGTGCGGGCAGCCTGTGCTCCCCTCCCCGCGGGGGGGCACGGGGACTGTGCCCCCGTGGGGACCTTGGCCGGAGCGGGTGATGGTGATGGCTAGCCGGCTTGGCACAGGAATCCATCCCCATGCCGAGGTTGGGGACCCTGTCCAGCAGCATCCCGCCTGCACCACGGCCAGGCAGAGCCAGCATCCCCAG
>NW_010225649.1:1672-2291 GCF_000690775.1 Eurypyga helias | reverse complement strand
CCGGGATGGGGTGAACCGGGACGGGGTGAACCGGGGCAGGATGAACCGGGACGGGACGGGGTGAACCAGGTCGGGATGAACCAGAATGGGATGAACCGGGATGGGATGAACCAGGACGGGACGGGATGAACTGGGATGGGACGGACTGAACTGGGACGGGATGAACCGGGACGGGGTGAACCAGGACGGGGTGAACCGAGATGGGACGGGATGAACTGGGGCGGGATGAACCGGGATGGGACCGGCTGAACCGGGACGGGCTGGAGCGGGGTGGGATGAACCAGAATTAGATGAACCAGGATGGGATGAACTGGGATAGGATGGGCTGAACTGGGGCAGGATGAACCCGGATGGGATGAACCAGGACTGGATGGGCTGAACGTGGATGGGACGGGCTGAATCGTGATGGCGGGCTGAACCGTGGCAAAGCTCAGCCGGGACGGGCTGAACGGGGAAGGGACGGGCTGAACCGGGGCATGGCTCAACGGGAAGGGGCTGAACCAGGACAGGCTGAACCAGAGCACACTGGAAGTGGGACAGGTCACAGCCCATCCAGGGCACAACTGAACCAGGAAGGGATACAGGCAAACCGGGACACAGCCGAATCAGGACATAGTCG
>NW_010225649.1:256-1590 GCF_000690775.1 Eurypyga helias | reverse complement strand
GCACCGGGCCTTGTCCCTGCCCAAAAGCCGCCTGCCTCTGTCCCTGGACACATCCCGCTGTCCCCTTCTCTGTGGGGGCCATCTCTGGGATGGGGTGAGGGGGACACCCACTGCTGCACCTGCAATAAAGGCGATGAAACCCCCACGGCTCCGGGTCCTGGTGCCAGGGCAGGCGGGGGTCGGGAGCAGGCATGCAGTGGCACAGCACGGCACAGCACAGCATGGCACAGCACGGCAGCCTGGGGCCTGCGGGAGCTGCGAGCACCGGGGACAGGGACGGCTGCCGTGACGGGATGGAGGCTCTGGGAAGGGATGGATGCTTTGCCGGAGGATGGAAGGTCTGAGAGGGATGGATGCTAGGCTGGGGACGGATGCTCTGCCCGACCACACTCCCATGTAGCTGAAGTCAGGTTCCGCTCTGTCCCAGCTGTGGGAGCGCATGCAGTCCTGCCAAACTGAGTTGCTGTCATTTCTGAAAATTCCACATCTTCACCCTATGCAGGCTGGAAAACCTACCCCGAGCATCCCCTGGGCATGTCGGCATCCCTTGGAGCCAGGAACCTAGGTCTAGGGAGGGGAAAGGCCACTGACTCACCCCACTACGCTGTGAGTCAGCCAGAGCAGGACAGGAACTGCAGCCAGGGACTTCTGCCCTCTCCCTGCTCCCTCCGCCACGCTCCTCCCCGGATAAATCCTGTCCTCCCCGCGCAGAAACAGGCTGGGGAGAGGGTTTTGGAGGAGGGCACAGCCCCACCCTGGGTAGCAGGGGCATGGATGGGGCACACTGTTGCCTGCTAGAGCGTTTCCGCTGGGGAGGAAGGGCAGGGTGGGCTGGGGGCTCCCACGCCAGAGCTCCCCTCCGGCCCGGGCAGAGCTGCATGTGCCGCATCAAAGCCGTTTTCCACCGGGAGGAAGCCCTGCAAGCGTTCATGGAGAGAGCAGCCCTGGCCCGCTGCTCCCTGATGGGCCATAAATTTTTCGGAAGAATTGTGGCGTGCTAAAAAGTTTCCTCTTGTTAGAGAACTTGGGAGGGGGGGGAGGAGGGAGGAGGTGGCAGCTCCTGCAGCTCCTGCAGCAGTGCAGGACATCGCCAGGGTGTCCTAAAATAGGTGTCCCTCTGGTAGGATCTGGGATTTGCCAGTGTTGGGCATCTCCCATGGGCTCAGTTTGTCCCTCTCTCCCTGGGTGTGGGATCTCCAGGAGTGGGGATGAACTGAATCCTGTAACCCCCTCTCCCATGTGCCTGCACTCCATGGGGGCTGCTTCCAGCTGGGAGACCCGCTGCAGGATGCACTATTCCCGCTTCCCATCCCCTGCCCAACCCGGGCACCACC
>NW_010225649.1:0-244 GCF_000690775.1 Eurypyga helias | reverse complement strand
CCCATCCCCTGCCAAACCAGGGACATCCCTGCCAGCCCCATGGGTGCCCTGTGACACTGCTCCCAGGGCTTGGTGGCACCGGCACCTCCCCAGCGTTGGCACGGTGCAGGCAGTGTGAGCTGACCCCCAGCCAGCGCTGGAGGTGCCGCAACCCCTCGGCGGGCACCGCAGCGGATCATGCCAACGCCGGCGATCTCCGCATCCGCTCCATCCCTCGGGCCCTCCATCCCTCCACCTGTCCCCC
>NW_010225648.1:1178-2551 GCF_000690775.1 Eurypyga helias | reverse complement strand
CCCGGGGGGGGGCTGCCCCTCCGCACCCCCTGGGTGCAGCCACGCGCTCCATGCAGCCCCTCCACGCGAGGGTTAGCCAAAGGGACGTTCTCTCCTTCAACATTACAAGGGAGTTGTCGTCTTTTTTCGGTGAAATTACTCCGCAGGTCCAAGCGGCCTCGTGTGCCGCGGCCCCTGCTCGGACACCCCGGGGTCTGCTTCCCCCCCGCCGCAAAAGGAGCAGAAAAGCGCTCTCAGCCCGACGGTGCTGAGGCAAGCGCTGTCACAGCGGGTAGATCGACAGGTCCAGGGCCTGGAAATCAACTGTCGTTTCGAAAAGGGTTAAAAAAAAAAAAAAAGGTCCTTCGGCCCTGTCAATTCCAAGAACAGTCAACGCGGAGCCCACGTTACGGCGTTTGATGCTTTATTAGCTGTCTAGACTTCGTTATAAATACCTGCACTATTGGAAAATGTCACCACGGCACTGAAGTAGTTATTAAAACACATTCCGAAAACAGCACACGGACCAAACCAGCATCTCCCGGGAGCCTGACACCCAGGAGCGCAGGTTTTTTCCTACTTTACTGATATTTGTGGAATAATACCTTGTTGATAGAACATAAGACGCAAACTCCATTGGTTTTTTTGCTTACAGTTTTCCCTCGGGTGCCTTCCATCCCTGAAGACACCTCGTTGCTGGCTCCTATCTAATGGATACCTTATTTCCCATCATTCTGCAGGATGGGGAGGGCCCTGGGCAGGGCAGCGTTACTCAGCGTTTCCCAGCATCGCTCCCTGCTTCCCGGGCTCTGGGTGTGCTGAGCACTCCGGCCTGCTCCTGCATGGCGTTTAAACAAGTATTTTATAGGTTAAAAGCTATAAAATGGTCTAAAAGACCCGGGTTAGTAAACAACATGGTTAAAGTTGGAGTTCTGGCCCCAGGGGAGTGAACAGGGACACATCACGGAGTTTGAAGGACCCTAAGCGTAGGATAAAGGCCGGAGTTCAGCACACTGCCAGGCTCAGCCCTCCCTGTTAAAAAAAAAGGAGAGGAAACAACGGCCCCTCCTGCAAAACACGAAGAGAAATAATCTGCCCCGTGCCAAAGCGCTCTCCCACGTTATCAGTGTTTGTTTTCTCCAAGGCAAAATCTCGCTGTGCATCTGCTTCCCTGGTGAAGGTACGACCGATAGCAAAAAATAAGAGAAAAAACACATTTCTGGTCAAGACCTAATAGTTTTCCAATGAACAGACCCTCCCGAGCAGCCCATCTCTCCTCTGTATTCAGTTTTACGAGCACCCTAAACATGAACGATCCGGAGGGTATGGATCAGCCCTTACGCGGAGTCTTTATGCCCGTGCTGTAAATAAGTCCGGGAGTCGCGGTGTCACGT
>NW_010225648.1:0-1149 GCF_000690775.1 Eurypyga helias | reverse complement strand
AGCTCTCGAGCCGCTGACCCCCCCTCTGCGCCCAGCCAGGCGTCCTTAGTTTATCGACTGCCGGGTTGTGCATCCCCAGCCTGGAAAAAGTGAACATTGCATCCAAGGTTTTGCTCTTCTCCGGCGGAGGTTTGTCGTCGTCGGCCGAACACGGCGAGGGGCGCGGGTCACGGTCGCTGCCTCGGGTTAGCAAACCCGGATCGCGCCAGCTGGGGCTGCGGAGCAGCCGCCCGGCTTTCCGTAATCCCCCACGCGGAATATGGCTTTTCCTCTCTGATTACTTGTTCTGTATTAAAATCTGCAAATGCTTCTCCTGCGGCTTGGTAAATAACCGCCTAAAAAAATGCCTTTTCCAGGAGTTTGACAGCTGATTTCATTCGTCATAAAAACAACCCCACCAAAAGACGTATAAACTCATTGTCCTCGCTCAGGAGGAGAGCAGCACCGTCACATGTTCAGGTCTCACATCGCCCCGTGGGAAGAGTCGCGTCGTTCTTCGTCAAAACCCGTCGCGTAAATCGTACCCGGGAATGCCAACGCGGAGCCTAGCCAAGCCGGCATTCCCGGTTCGTGGCGGCCCTACCACCCCCACGGATCCGCAGCGAGACGGAACGTGGGAAGAAAAGAAACGGGAGCAGAACCAAAGCACGAATCAAGCGGAGGTCGGCTGCTGTCTAGAGATGACAAAGGAACCACTGGCAAACGCTTTTTTCTCCGGAGAGAGGATGGAGCAGCTGGATCGAGAGGCTCCTACAAACCTCACGCAGCAGCAAGCCTACAGCTGGGGCGTGGAGGAGCGACGGTAGCTGGACCGGCGATGGTCAGCGACAGTCCAGACGCTCCCTCTCCCCTCGGCAAAGAAACCCTTTGGGGCTATTTACAGGAACCTACAAAACTCTGTTGTAAAACAACTTACTGCGAAGGTGACAGGGATCCCTTTTTTCTGCTGTTTGCTCCTCGTTTTTAAACCACTTGGGATCTTTTCCAGCTGCAGTGGCCAAAACGGTTAGTTTGTCGGGAGACGGAGTCACCAGCCTTGTTTCCTCCGTCGGGTCCGTACAGACACACACTCACAGCGACCAGGCACGACTGCACTGCCAACAGGACACTAAAGAAGGATGCTCCGCGCGACAGACGATGGCTCCTGAC
>NW_010225647.1:15749-21336 GCF_000690775.1 Eurypyga helias | reverse complement strand
TCCTCTTCCGCCGCGAGGCCGCCGTGGCGAGCAGCAGCGCCCCCTGCTGGGCGGTGGCTGCCGGGCGGCGCCTCAGGCAGTCCCGCCTCTGGCACCAAGGCCGCACCGAAGGCGCTAAATCCGTAGAGATCCCCTCTTTTTTTTTTCTTTCATATTTAACAAAACGGCCCTCTTCTTACAGAAGGGACTGGAACAATTCCTCCCTCACAGGCCTGGCTTTTTTCCTAACACCCGCTGGGCATGAGGCTGTCCATAATGCCCATGGAGGCCGCAGGAGCCAAGGGACATCAGCACCCCTGGCCTCTCCTCCACCTGCCCAGACCCCATTTTAAGTCCCTTCCAACGCTGCTAAGTTCAGGTGTTTCTTCCTGAGCGTGCCAGAGACACCATCTATGTCTACAGCCTCTGCCCGGTGCCAACTTCTCTTGAGGCGTTTCCATCCACAGCCGCATGCAAGGCAAGGGGATGCAGCTGCAGCGACCTGTGGCCTCTGCCGCAGGGACAGGATCCTCCCAGCTCTGCCTGGCCCAGCATGCGCAGCAGGTGACAACTCTTCTGCCGTTTATGTGATCAGAGGGAATTAAATGTCCCATGGCAGTTTGCTGCTGTCAGCGGGAAAACCAATTGGTTGGTCTTATTTTTAGTCTCTTTGCTGTTACTCCAGGCTTATGCAATCTGCTGTGTGTGTGTTTCTGGCCCTGTGTCTGTGTGCTCTCTTCCCACCAACTTTGAAATCTAGTGCCAAGTTTCAGTCATGTCTGGCAGATGCCTGGAGTCTCCAAAAAAACACTGCATTTCCTCAAGTTTCATCAAAATAGGTGGCTAGGTAGAGGAAAGAATTTCTTAGCTGAACAAAGTGCCATAAAATGAGCTTAGACCGCAGCAGACACCAGAAAACACAAATGAAAGCCAGGGCAAATGACCCAGTTTCAGGAAAAGGGTCAGTCTTGAATCTCCTGCAGGGACCAAATCCGTGGGAAGTCAGGCTTCATTATTTTCTTCTTTGGCGTTGTGCTCCTGACCTCTCTTGAACAACCAAGTGCTGCATAGGACTTATATTCTACCTGAAAATTTAATATGGCTTTATTATTTGGAAGACTATTTTGCCTTTCTATGCATGCTTCCATATTCTCCCATTACGTCATATGTCCTAGATGACCCATGCTTCAGAAATCCAGCTTTCTCAAGGCTGATGCATAATGAATCTTTCACCCTCAGTGACAAAATATGTTGCACTGATTTGTCAAGGCATTCCTTTTGCTACATTTTGAACTATATATTATGCTATTATTTATTGAAGGGCCACTCTTTATTCAGGCACTGACAGCTCACATGCATTTTGCATCCTATTTATGGATTTATTGATAACAGTAATCCAGCAGCATGCCAGAATGCTAGATAAATACAGCTGAATATAATTTGAGGAAATATTAGATGCTTTTAAAACTCCAAGACTTGCATCTTCCTTCTGTCTCATTGTGTAATTTGTCATTCAGGGCAACAGAGCTTTCCAATAATGGGAAATCTCATGTATTTTCAAAGAGAAAGTATCAATACTTGCCTTCTTCAGTACTTCGTGTCACCTAGCAAAATGTGGAAAGCATGTATTTTGCCAAACTCCATAATCCCAAATTTGAGTGAAAATGGGCATTCTGCTTTTGCAAAAATATACAAATAGAATTATTACCACCTGTAAGTGAAGTAAAAGTATTTTCCAAGAATTAAAGCAGTAGCTCAGACAAAATATAATCATCAAGAAAATATAATATTGAAAGAAATACCAACCTGCTTAATAGACTAATTCAGCATTCAAATCTAGTGATGTCATATCTCAATAAATACGTTACAACAAATATTTCAGGTACTATCCTAGAATATTGTAGTTTATTATTTTACATTTACCAACTTGTATCTGTAATAAACCTGGCAAATACAGGCTTCTTAAATCTAAAATGTGAGTATTTAGAAAATCCTGTCAACTACTCTGTCAACTTTCCTGTGTTGTTTAAATACCAGAAAAGGGGAGAAATCCAGTTTCCATTTTACAAATCTCACATTTAGGTTTCTGCGTCATAAGGGTGTCACTTACCAAATGGGAATTCTGAACTGAGGGAACATTTTGTAATTGCTTTTTGTTTTGACAGTGATCCCGCAGCAGAGAACAACCTGCAAGGGCAGGTTTCACATTTAGAATGGAACCAAACATAATGGCATGATTCACTGGAAATGGTTGCTTCAGTAAATTTTTGCTTCCTGCTTAGATAATCTTTTTTAACAGATTTCCTTTCCTGTTAAATGATATTCATGGATTATTTTTTTTTCCCCTCAGCAGAATGAGGGACATGCAATTCCTTGAGCTGTCTGTCTGTTATTGGCTCCTGGTCACCTCCCACACACCATTAAAATTTGATGTAGCAACTATATATAATACACATAGGTAGATACTGGGTCTTCTGTAATTTGCAACTATTGAGAATATTGTGCTGTTTATCACCACAGGAAGTATCAAAGCAACACCAGACTTTGAGACTGAGCTCATAGGGTCATTCTTGGTTCTTATCAATGGAGAAACCAGCCTGATTCATGTAAGAGTATTGCTTTACATCCAAAGCCTTTTTTGACTGTGCAGACTGAGAGAATGTGCCAGAATGCATTTATTCTAAGTAGGGGGAGCCTCAGAACAGTGCAAGTTGCTTGAAGACCCTGCTGTGCAGAGTCTGTAGCACAGCATACATCTACTTGAGGTATAGTTTGCCCCCATGGTCATACTGTCACCTCTGGGATCAGCAGAACTGGAATTTGGTCTGTTGGAGGGATTGTCTGTGGAAGGATACTTTTCCTCTGGAAAACATTTTCCAAAGTCTCAAGGCAGTCCAAAGTTGCTGGCTTTTCAAATGTGCTTCAGATTTATCTGTTTTGGAAGGTATTTCTAAGTGAGCAAAGTGATTTCCTTAGTGTTTTAAAGATACATCTTTGTTGCTCAGAATCTTGTTGGTTTTGTTTTAGTTTGGTTTTCCAGAGGGTATGGGTTAAACAATTTCTGAAAGCTTGGTCCTTATACAGCTTCTTAAGTCAGGCATGATGAAAACTGAACTACACAAACATCCAGAAAAATCTCTGTCCTGGCACTTAATCCCACAATTTCCACAATCTTTGGACCTGACCTCGGGCTTCTCATTTATCTTCTCCATGCTGCTTTTGTACAAAATGAGTTATTTTCCCTCATTCTGAGACTAAGGCCATGCGAATATATCCCCTCGTATCTCCAGGCTGGCTTGCTAAAGAAGTTACCACCCACAGCACCTTCCCTTGAGAGGCTCAACTGCCTCTTTTCTGGGACTGCCCCAACAGATTTGCTGAGTGAAAGCTGTTGGCGGAGTTTTTCATACATTTGTTTTCTTTTAGTCACCGAGATCAACGTCCTTTCAGTCAGAACTTGCTGGTGATACTCACTGAAAGAGATCTACAGTTAGTTTAAGCTAACTTAGGCTGTTTTGATTAAGAAAAATTGGGAAGTAACCATATGAGTTTGCAAGAGGAGGTCTATCCCCTTCTCCCCCCCAAAAAAGTGGTAACCTCAGCTGGCAAAATTAGAGTAGGGAGAAGATGTGTATTCTGACTTTAATCATTAATGTATTTTAGTTCATTGGAAGGAAGGAGTAGGTACTAAAGGTTATTATTTAGATAAATGATCCAAAAGACAAGCATAAAAAAGACAGATCTGCTGGGTGAAAGCAGAAACCCATTTCCCCAATCCATTAGCATTTTTAGTTTTAAACTATAAGGAGATTATCTAATACGTGACACAAGGATGACTGAAAAAAGTAATCAGACGACTTGTTATTAAAAGGAAGAGGTAGGTTGCAACTGAAATGAGCTTTTAAATTAGTGCTTTGTGCACATCACAGTTAAAAAAAAAACCAGTTATAAATCAGGAGAGCATCATTGATCAAAGTCCCATGTTATGGCACTTTGCATTTCCTATATAAAATTTATGTAATCAAAGTTTCTGTGCCAAGAAATGTAGGTCTCCATGGGAGACTTAACTCCATGCTGAATGCTGACCTTACCTAAGGAACACTGGGATTATACTGTCATTTATAAGGCAGTTTTCATCAAAAAAGGTAAATATTTAACAAAGGACATTTTCTTTTCCCTTTGTTGTTAATTGCTTAGCTTTAATATACCAATTGTAATTCTATTCCCTGAAGATCAGTCTTTATTTTTATTAGTTATTTCATTAATTTTGACAAGGCAACTTAAAAAAAAAGAATACTTGGAATTAGGAGTGACACTCCAGACTAAATACCTCTGAATGCATGAATTCAACAAATAAAACTACTAAAATCAATTACTGTTACTTGGTTAAAAACACCATTTACCTGTTTATTTGTCTATAGAAAGTGAAAACACTGGCAAGAGTAAGTATTGTGCCACTCACATAGGAGCAATTGCACCAGTAGTGACGTGCAGCATTCCTGTTCATCCCACTGCTAATGCTTTCTTTTTTATGCACTGTGTAAGGCATAAAACAATTGTTTTCAGGGACAATTAATTTCCAGCAGCTTTTGCTAGCTCACTGGGGTGCTCCCAGCAATTAACAAAAGCCTTACTGCATATTCCCTGGTTTTTTTTTTTTTTTCCTCCTTTGCACAACATACAGGATGTGCTATGTATCTGAGCCAAACACAATCAAGTATTTGGAGGTCTTTCCGGAATGACAGCAAACTTTGGATCTGGTAACTCATGCTGTAACAACGATACCGATTTGTAGCTGCTGGTTGCCATTCCACAGCCTGATCTCAGTTCCTATAATGCATTATGTAATTGATTGTAATAGAGTAATAATTTAATATACAGTTCCTGTTCAGGAACTCTACTTACCTGACCATAATCAGAGTGCAGCAGTGAACTGTGCATACCACATCTCTAGTTAAAGACCATTCTCTCCAAGTACTTTGAAATAGCCACACTGATTTAACCCTGACACACAAGACAGACGGCTTAGACACACACCTACAGCAGAGCCAGTCACTCTGCTCCCTGTTTGAAGTCAGATGGAGAGAAATGGTCACTTTTAGAGAAAAATCTCATCTAATCTAAGCCTTTTGCTTCAGGATGAGATAGACTCTATTAACCTGGTGGTTAGACCTCCACTGATGTATAAGGGAGCCTTGCACAGCTGACAGACTCAGGCACGTGCATTGTAGATACCTAGTCAGGTAGCTGGTACACAAAGGACACGGCAGTGAAAACCACACTCACATGAGCTTGAATAACCCCATGTTTACACAGTTTGTCTGGCACATATCTTATCTGACACTAGAAAACACCCTAACCTACTCCTACACTTGCTAACATCTCTTTAAAGCAATCACTGTCTTTCAAGACTGCAGTTTTGTGGCAACTTGTTTTGGGTTTGCATAACAAGGTTTTGGTAATGGAGGGACTACAGGGGTGGCTTCTGTGAGAAGGTACTGGAAGCTTCCCTACGTCCAACAGAGCCAGTGCCAGCCGGCTCCAAGATGGACCCGGCTCTGGCCAAGTCTGAGAACCTCAGCGTTGGAGGTAGTGCCTCCAGGATAAC
>NW_010225647.1:0-15471 GCF_000690775.1 Eurypyga helias | reverse complement strand
GCCCCGGTGGCCAGCCCAGGCTGGAGCAGGCTCCTGGCAGGAGCTGTGGCCCCGTGGATAGAGGAGCCCAGGCTGGAGCAGGTTTGCTGCAGGACTTGTGACCACGGGGGGACCCAGGCTGGAGCAGTTCATGGAGAACTTCTGAGTGTGGGAGGGACCCCATGCTGGAGCAGAGGCAGAGTATGAGGATCCTTCCCTGAGGAGGAAGGAGCAGCAGAGGTGTGTGATGAACCAACTACAAGCCCCATTCCCTGTCCCCCTGTGCCAATCAGGGGGAGTAGCTAGAGAAAAATGGGAATGACTTTGAGCCTGTGAAGAAGGGAATGGTGGAGGGAAGGTGTTTTAATATTTGGTTGTAGTTCTTTTTAAACTCTGATTTTGATTGATGATAAATTAATTTTTCCCCAAGTAGAGTCTGCTTTGCCCATGATGGTAATTACTGAATGATCTCTCCCTGTCCTTATCTCAACCCATGAGCCTCTCATTATATTTTCTCTCCCCTGTCCAGCTGAGGAGGGGAGTGATAGAGCAGCTTGATGGGACCTGGCCAGAGTCAACCCACCACACTACTTTAGGACAACCTCAATCTGCTGTGCATTGTCCAGGTAGTACATTTCCTCATCCTTTTTCATGATAACACCAGGACTTGTGGCATAATCCACCAAAACCAAGATTTGATCCAAATGAAACTATTAAGCTTTTTAATTGGTGTGGTGTATTTTTCTGATTCAGCTACAGATAAAGTTAGTTAGCAATGGAAAAAGGAAGAGAACTGTTCCTTCCAATGATACCGCAGACTAAGATCACCCTGAGTCAGTTATGAAACTACACCATTAGCAGATTACAACAATTACTGTGTCAGGGTACCCTGCTGGTAGGACAGTTATTTCCCATGCTGCTTTAGAGGAGAATTCATTACTTTAACAACTATGTGCCTGTGCCCAGTATGAAAGAGGTTTTGAAACACAGGTGAAAACAGGAACAATTACAAAAGTCCTTTTTGTGCAGTTGCCTTGTTTATCATGAAAGGGTTTTCCTTTTGTGCTCTCCTGAATAATTTTGCAAAAAATAGCAACTAACAAGTAAGATAAGGTTAAGAACAAAGCTCCACACAACTGGATATGCATGTGGATGCCTAGGGAGATGACTGATTCTGTACAGCTTGACATTTCTTTTGCTCAGTGGAAATTTCTTTCCTCCTTACTGGTGGCAAAGATACCTATTTTCATGACATCCCACTTCTGTCTGGATGCACTTTCAGAGTGGCAGAGTTTAGCTTACTGCAGCCCATTCTTGTACATAATCTTGGAAAAAGACACTCTTAAAATTAGGTGTGTGTTAGTATAATTTAGAATATTATGATTACAGAAATCAACTGAAGAGACAGTTTTATTCTTCATCTTATAATTGCAGTTGTAAATTCTTAACTGCAGGTGCCATATTTTCATGAAGTGTTTAAATAAATTCTCATAATATGGAGCCCTGATCCCTGATGGGGGACTCCTGCAGCACCATAATGAAAAAGGAGCAACAAGAAGAATAAATAACTGTGCCCTTGCTTATAAGCCACGCCAAGATGTTTGTTTGAATTCCTAGCTCTTTAATTAATCCTGACTCTGACCTATGAGTGGTTCCAGCTCTAAGACCTGTTGCCTATGTGATGATATTACTGCCTGTTTTTGAGGTCTGCAGATGAAAGTGTAAGCTTGAAAGGAAGAGAAGCGTACCAGCAATTTGACCATATATATGTATTTTATTTTTCAGTGGGGAGGATAACTAAATATATAGTAATACATGGCAATAATGGTGGTGTGACCCGTCTAAAGATGAGCTGCCTATATGCAAGGCTCATTTCCTTCTTTGGCATTCGCAGAAGTAGAACACCACAGGGTACGTGATCCTAATGCTGCTTTGTAAATTGATCGCAGCTTCTTCCCATTTCAGTTTCAGAACTGAAAGAAACTTGATCTAATGTGTTTGAACATAGGACCAAAGATCAGATGCATCAGAGTTCCAATCCTGATGTAGTAACATCCTCTTTGCAGGATTGGGCACTTAATCTTAGAATTTTGAAGCTTTGAATTCTGTTATGTAAAATAATTATAAAGATGTTATGGTGTTAACTTGAGGCACGTTAGTGGTGGGAGATCTGTTTAGATGTTCTTTGTAAAGGATAGTGAAGGGCAAGGGTGCTAGGCAAGAAATGTTGTTAGAGACACATCCGAGCAGCAAAATTCAGATACTGAACCTAACCTGGGTGAAACCTAAAGATGAAAGAGCACTGAAATTTAGGGTTCAAGCACGCAGTTGACCTGTTTTGTTAGAGATTCGCGGTTTCTTATTCTTCCATAACTTCCACGTGCCCAAGTTCAATTGCTTTTTCCCATCAGCAGAAAAGGTCATTCTCATTAGGAGACAAATAACGCAAATTGGATACATCCAATTTGCATATTTGAATATGCAAATGACACATCTCATTTTTCTTCTCAAGTACTGACCTCTGAGTCAAATGGAAATTATTCTACTCTAAGCTGAAAGTGAACTTCTATACAATAAAGATGATTGGGTGTCACGGGGCATCTGACTTATTTTATCTAACTGTGTTTCCAGATATTTGATGGCAGACAGAGAGCTTGTGGTTGGATTTCACAAGAATGAAAAATCAGAAGTCAGCCTAGATTTCAGTTTTTCTGTTGAAACGGAGGTGATTAAGCAAAATTATTAGACCTGTTCAAGGCCAACACCAAAGCTGTTTTAAAGACCAGTGTTTAAGATTGATGTTACCAGCAGCCCCTTGATGCAGACTGGGAATGTAGCCATGGAACAGTCCCAACCTCCAGCAATAAGGAAACAGAGATTCAAGGTCACTTGCAAGCTGAGATGCTTTATATAGCTCATTTTAATGCTTGCTTACATTCTGGACTGACCACAGGTTCTTATAGTACCAAGGATTGCCCTTTTATTAGGTAATCACTATGAGTGATTATCAGATGAGAAAAACCTTGCCATCATTATCTGTGATGGACAATACACTATTATTCTGCAATAGAATTTAAAAACATTGTCACATTTTGTTCTTTAGTAACTAAGTTGAATAAGGGTGTGATCCAGTATTGCTCTCCAGTTCGTCCAAAAATAATAACCACCTAAATATTGTAATACATCAAAAATCTAATTACATTAGAAGTGCTTACTAATGTTTTGTTATTACTCAGTTTGATCTTGGCATCTGCATGCCATCCATTAATTTATTTCAGTAAAAACTATAGGTCACATTGTGATGTTCTTATTATATTTCTATGTAGTCATTTTTTCCCCAGAGGGTAGCTTCAGTGCAGACATCGATTTGGGGTATGTGGCTTTGTGCATGCAGTGGTGCATTTAACAGGGGAAGATAACTAAGATAATGCTTTAGTTTATGTGTATTTCAGATTTGTATATAATCATCTTTTTTCAGTTTATAATACTTAAACTTACTAGTTCTTTTATTTAATTCAAGCAGCCATTTAAATATTTCCTCCATGTTAAAACAGCTTATTTGGGGCACAGGCTTCAATGCTCTTCTTAACTAAATAAAATATAAACTGTATAATAAAATGATAAACTGAAGAGATACCCCAACAGTAATAAAACTATATTTGTCTTTCTTTCATATACATAATCACAAAAACTCGTATGAAAGAATACTATAAAATGCTGCTTCTTTATAAATGCAAAAATACCATTTTCAGAAGAGTAAATAGACAGTGATTTTGTTAAAAAAGGGTAATTTTTGAACCAGTACCTTGATTCAAATTAACTTGGTATGCAAATTAGTATATTTTAGCTCTTGTCAAGAAATTCTGTAGAGGAGACTGTGCAATGCTGTCTGCTGCACCAGCTTATTTTAATACTATGGCAGGGTAACTATATTTCAGAGAACGATAAAATAAATGTAAATAGATATATGTCTACAAATAGGCATATAAATACAGACATATATTAGGTATAAGTATGCATACAATACATAAATTCATTTAATGATTTGAAGATGTACACTTTAAACTCTATAGTATGAGTAAATCTCTAAACAAATTCTTAAAAAAAATGCAATAAACTTGTCCTGCTGACACTGTGCGTAAGTATTGTTTATTCCATACCATAAGGCAGGAAGAACTATCTGAAAATTATAGTCTGTAGTTATTTCTTGACTCATGAATCCTTTATGAGGATTGTGCATGTGCAGGGCAAAAGGACAATATAGTTTCTCACATTTTCTGTTAATCTCAGCACTAAAAATGGCATTGGCCAGACAGAAGAACATATCTGTGATTGCTCTGAGTGTTCTGTGTAGCTCACAAGCATTTCTTTCTGTAACAGTGGTGGCTGGAGTGGCTCCATCTGCTCAGTTATATCATTCCTTCGGCTGTGTGAACACAGAATGAACTGTCTCAGAGAATTCATTCTCATTAATTTTTTTATATTTGCTAAGTTATTTTCCCTAGATCTGTCTGGCCATGTATTGCTGTGTCAATATTGCTGAAGGGGTAGTGGGAGCAAACTGGACTGCAACAGAGCTGGACCAGAGCAGCACTACAGCCCGAGAGGTACATGCTCGGGTGCTTTTATGAAGTGCTAAAATGAAATCCTCACTTGGGTTTTTCAGAAGCTCTATGGAGATTATTAGCCTGCAGTAATATAAAAATCAATTAGATGTAGGGAACTTGGAGTTGTACAGTGTCTGCTGCAGGATTACTTCACAAGTGCCAAATTATGTGATAAATTTTATAACACGGACAGACAAAACAGTTTTTGATTCAGTTATTCTGTAAGGTTCTGCAGGCCTCGGAGAAGGAATTTGAGGCTTCCTTCAGAGCTGTTTGACGGGAAAGCCAATATTCCCTCAAACCTGTCACAACTCAAGGTATGACCAGAAAATACGAAGGGTAGAAGGATGTACCAGCAGATCCTGGTGCATGGTGATCGTGTTGAAGACGGGAGGCAGTGGTGGGGATGTAGGGCAGAGGGAGGGAAGGAGTATGGGAGCACGCAACTATAAATGGACCAAAGCAAGCCTATAAATGGGCCAAATTTTAAACCACAGGTCTAAGAAAGTTGATGACATCAGGTCAGTGTGTGCTTGGAGTAATGGCACTCAGATACCCACAGTGACAAGAGTGCGGTGTGGGGAGGTGGGCTGTCAGGCAACAGAAACAGCGTTCAGCGCAGACGTGGCAGCATAAATAGTAAAACACTGTCATATGCTATGCAGCATTATCCGTACTTCAAAGAAAATTACATCCTATGTGACACTTCACCGGTGACCACAAACTGCAGAGTCATTTCCTACAGTTGTTGTTTTTCCTAGTCAGGATGAACTGACCCCTTTGTATCCCAGTTTCCCAGGGTTCCTTATAGTGGCTTCTAATGTATGATGTTTGGCATTTGGCAAATTAACCAACAATACGAAAAATATTGTTTCTGTAAAAGCAAATAAGTTTTGAGGTATCAACACACAAGATGCAAACCGATACGAATGCATCCTATGAAATCTTGTTAACTTGGTAGTATCCTTCCAGTTTAAATAAGTCATTACTCACAGAACAACATGATCTAGACACAAAAGACCATCTGTTTCAAAGAGATGACGTCAATCTTTGTAACCTTATCAGTACTGGAAATAGAAAAACTAGATTCTGCAAGTTTATCAGTAACCAGTTTGTAGGGAATATGTTTCAAAGAAGACTGAATGAATGGTGTAGCTGCTTTTACACTGAAGAACTTGTCCCTGTGCTTCTCTGAAAAGTCTGCAGTCCTCCCAGAGCCAGCATATTGTGGTGAGCTAAGCTCATCAGCAGCTCTGAATTTGTCACATGTTGGGCCATATGGAACTCTATGCTTTTTTTTTTGTTCCCTCTATAAGGTAGGACCAGAATTTTGGGAAAGCCTGACTGCAACAGCAATGTCAGTGTGAAACGTGGAAAATAGGAGGAATTGGCTAGATTTAATAAAGCTGAAGGACACCTATAGCAAGGCCAAAGGTATGATTATCTCCTTGGGCCGGGGAAACATGCACTCCTGAGTCAGGTAGTAGCTATTAGAGGTTGAGCCATGTATGACTGCATCTTTGATGAGAAGTGGGGTCAGTGACCATTATCATACACTGATGAACATGAAGGATCAGTGCTGACACTTTCAACCTCATGTAGATAAGGATGGGAGTTGTGCCCCTCCTCTCATATCAGCCATTGGCAGTATGTAGGGGAGCAAGGCACATTTGGTCAGGCAAAGACGACATCTTCTGCAGTTCTACAAGTTCAAGATGCACCTTGAAAGCCATTAGTGTAGGCAGACCTTCAGACCTTCCCCTCTGCTGCTCCTCTGTTGAAAGACCAGGAGACACATCTTTTTTATGTGTAGGATTCAGCCTATGGTGAGAGGGCTTGGGATGACTTCATCCAGGTCGTGGATGAGATTTACCGAGGGAATGGCAAACAGACAGGCTAGGGATTAGTGGCATTGTCATGAAGAATTTTGATCCTGTCTGCATGCAGGCAGGAGCATAGGAAAACCTGAGACAGAGTAAGGTGGTGGCATCACATATTCGTGATGGCATATGCTAAACCTATATCACTGGGAAGAATTGACAGGGTCTGCTTCTGTAGTTGACCTATCCTGGATTCAGATGCCTCCATGAATCCTCAAATCTATGAAGTAGCCTCAGATATCAGGCTGTTAAGAGGCGTTCAGGTATCAATGCTACTTGACTAGACAATCCAGGCAGAAGATGGGTCAGGAGAGCATCTGCAACCTTTCTAACGTAGTTGGTGGCATGCCCAGCTTTATGAGATCAGGGGAAAGGGATATGCCAGGACGTCATAGCAGCTGACTGACGCCTATACCCCATCACTCTCCAACTGTGATATTGGACTTTTTTTTAATGAGAATGTAGACTGGTATGTCCCTCATTTAGAACTACAGTACCTATAGACACGTATGCACAGAAACTTTCATATATGTGCCTTGTAGCATAGACATAAATGGGACATTCAGCATAGGGTATCTCTGCAGCTGCAACCACCCAGTGGTTGAATCTAACCATTTGAATCTAATGTATGGCCGGCAGGACCTAAAATTGGGAAGAAGAAAATATTCTAGAGTTGGATGAATCACTTTCTCGTTCCATCCTCCTACCTTCAAGACAGTATGAAATCTCTGGAGTCCTCCATTCAAATACTTAGGTATACCCAAATATTTAAAGATGCTAGACATGGCTTTTGTTTTTATATGAGGGCCAGAGGATTATATATCATCCCAGGGGTTGAGGATACTGGCATATTTTTGTTATTTGGAGGTCTAATTACTGTAATGTAATATCTACTTGAGAAAGGAAGTCAAACTCTCAAGAACAAATTAGCTAATTTCACATTGCTGGCATGATTTTTGCTAGATTGGAGTCCTGTTTCTAAAAATAAATATTGTCTTACATTATAAAATCACCTATTCCCATGATGTTAGCATTTTCCAACAGATCACTGGTGGAATGGATGAGTGCTGTATATTCTGTGGATCAAATACTGATCATCAGAGCTCTACTTAGAGCATAGTCTTTGATGTGATAACTGCATAAAGTCCTCCTGGTCAGGAGATCAGGCTTGACAGTTGTAGTGACCCTTTTTGACCTTCTGGCGTTTGATGCTAGCAATAAGCTTATACAGCAAAGAGAAACTTTATCATGGCAACTGGCAGATATTGTAAAAGTGCATTCTATATATGGCTGTTGCACGAAGGAATACCTGCTGAAATTTATTTGCAATGTCCTTGAACAACATTGAATTCTCCAGACTAGGTGATGCCTGTGGAGCAAATCTATTCATTTTGCTAATGAGACAGAGGAGGAAGATAAAGATTTAAAAAATGCCTGGCATCGTATTTTATTAGTCACCCAATATAATTATTGACAGGGATCGAGGATGTTAAGCTCCAGAAAAGGACTACTTATTATCCTAACACTCCTGAGATGCATTAAACACATTTGAATTTAATTAGAAAGGAGTATCCATGATTTAAGAATAAATCTTGCCCCTATTAATTTTAGAAATTAAGATGAGTTATTTCCTCTAAAATTTCTAGCATTTTGGATAAAAGTCCTTCATAAAAGGTGCATGGCTTACTTTCAAATACTAAATTTATACAATCTGATTTTGTGAACCAGAATGAAAAATGGTTGTAGTTTAATACTGGATAGATTTTTGAAATGCCTCTGTGTGGTATTTAACAGTCATCTCAGTCATGAAGAATTAGATACTGAATTTAAGAGAGAAAAATAAAATTATTTAACTAATACCAAAAATGGGGGGGTGGTTGTTTAAGGGTTTGGCAGTACAATCCGTCTTCTCCAAGAATTGTAATATTGCATTTCTTAAAACTGTGTAGCTACCAAAAAATAACTTGAGGGTTGTTTAGAATGAGCATGGATGGCCTGGAAGACTAATGATTTAATTTAATTTTTTTTTTTTAAAGACAATGAGAACAGCCATGTTAAGCATTCAGGAACTGATAATGTGGGTAGGTATTTGCATTTTCATAATTTATAATGCAGCTAATGCAGGGTCACATGTTTTAGAATCAATAGTAAATTCGCAGACTAAGATGTCTAATGAAAGATATTGAATGGTCCACAAACCAAAGGAGGGTGTTCGAAAAGAACATACAAACAATAAAAGGTAAACAATCAGCACAGCCAACAGAGAAAGCACAGATTGAAGAGTGAAGAAAGCATCTGCTCTGTAAGAACAAAAACATCATTTGTGACACTTTTTTTTCAGAGGCGTATGCTGGTGCTATTCAGCCAGTGGTAAAACAACATTAAAGCTTCTAATGATTATTTGCTAACACAAAAAGTATTGGCTTCACTCTCAAATAACTCTCTTGGAACCCACTATGATGTTGCCATGGAACCAACCCATGATCTTGGCAAGCTCGTGTTCCATATGGGCAAACATAACACGACCGGTAAAATATGTACTTAGTAAGCTGGGAAGTTCCCAAAGATGAGAAAAATTATAAGAAAAATTGATTTGGATTAAAAAAATGGGGATAGAAATGATTTTTTTTTAAAGAATGTATTTATTCTGGTTGACAAATCACTGCTAATACTACTGGCAGATGACACAAAAAGCTTGGCAAATACTGGAAATAACAGAGTGGTAAATTACAAAGATGAGCTAATCATACAGAGCAATCTAAGACGTTTGGGAAGCAGAAAACAAAAAAGGCTTGAATTCAGTCAGCTGTCCATGGATGCTCCAGGAACGAGGAACCAAGGTTCTATCTACAGAACCAGGGCTGTATCTGGAGAACAATGATACAGAATATAAATTAAGGATTGCTGCTAGTTGATATGAGCAAAATTCAGAGACAGCCACTGTTGTCTACCTCAAGGCAATGATTGCTATAGCATTTGGATTAAAGTGTCCTTCAAACTAGCTTTACTCCGTATAAGCAAAGAAGTAGACATGAGAACCAAAAACAAAGATAAAGAGCCATTAATATTACTTTAGGTCTGCCACGAGGAAACTTTCACCTACAGCCAGATCTCTGATAGCAAGAAGGCAGGAGTAGACACAAGTTTCTTCAATTGCACATCCATTTGCTTCTGGGAACTGATCATGTGTTTCACCTCTAGAGCTGTGTGGTGTTTTCCTCTGTAATGACTGAAACGGTCTGTAATAGTCTAAAATAAGGGGGTGATTTTACATTAGTTTGTGGAATTGCTGAAACCAAAGTGACAATACTGCTTTCAGTTCTTTCACCTATGTTTTAATAAGTATGTTAAAAGTTTGGAGAGAATTCAGGGAAGAAAGAAAAAAAATGAGTTAATGGTTGAGAAAAATCTTTAAAGAGTAAATTTCTTTAGAGTGAATCTTTTTAACTGATGGAAAAGGAGATTTTGCGGTGAATTGTGATTAGCAGGAACTATCAAGTACTGAAGTTCTTAGCTGCAGCTGGGAAGGACAGAACAAGAACCACCGTTAGAAACTGAAGGCAGTAAAATTCAAATTAGAAATAAGGCATGATTTTTAATAGAGATGGTAATTAAATATTGAACACACCATGAAGAGAACTAGTGAATTTTCACTCTTTTGATCCATCCACCCTAGCTGAACACCTTTCCGAGACCGATTTAAGCAAATGCTAATTTCTGGGCTCAAAATAGACATAGATGAAAGTGAGTTTGGTGGTGGTGGTGGTGTTTGGTTTTTTTTTTTTTTATTCTTCAACTGTGCAACTATATTGACCCTGGCAGGAGTTCAGGAGTTCTACCAGTAAATACCTACTTGAAGAATCAGCCAAATCTGCCATGGGTAGATAGCAGAGGAGCAGATGTCCCTGTGCTTGTTCATATCTGTACAGTAGGTGAATTTGGCTTTTATATGCAGCTACATATCCTTGAATATTTTCTTTTATCTCATTCCTAACCAAGTTTAAGCTGCAATTTTGTTTGTTTGTTTTGAGGAAGAGCAAAGGTAAATGGAAGCAGAATGAACTTTCAGTCACTTCTTACTGCCTAGATATGGAACCGAAACTGTTCTAGCTTTGTGACATGATTGTGCTTCTTATTCATCATTGAACCCAGTTCCTTGGTTATTGAAAGCAATCTCACTGAACTTATTATAAATGGAGCAAGCTCTAAGTTAAAAATAATGGAGATATTTTACCCAAATATTAGTTTCAAAAGCTTGTTCAAAACTGTATTACTTTGATGATACAATTATGAATATTTTGGGGGATATAGATTCATCAATATATTGATGAACATATATATATAGTCCAGCACATACCTATGTGGGTCTGTACCGAACTAGTTTATATCAATTTTTTTATGGCAATATTCTAATTTCTAATTTAAATTTCTTTCTTTTGCCTGTTTCAACAATACATAAGTTTTATGGCATAATATAGCATTTAGCTGGGGTGTTAATGTTACTGGGTTGACACAACAAAGGCACAGGCTGGAAATATTTAGGGGAAAAAAAAATCATGTGGTTTTTTTTTAATTTTAAAAGCAAACAAATAGAAAATAGAAAGAAGGCATTAATAGAAACAAAATACCAGTCAGCAATATTGAAGTTGATTCCAGATCCCATACTGGTTGGTCTGGCTTTCTGAAGCTATAATGCAATTCTTGCTATGCGTTAGCTTATGAAATATAAGACTTTGAAATGATCACCCAATAAATGATCTTAATGTGCGTAATTATGACAGCGTAACATTTATTTTACACCATGATCAAGTTATTTTACCTTCTCCGTCTTTCCTTTTTGCCTTCCATGATTGGCTTTTGAGTATGTAAAGTGGTGGGTATAATCTGGACTGGGTTTACTCCCAGTCCTCTTTAAAATCACTAGTCACTCTCAGCAACATACTAAATCGGGCTTCAGGTTTTAATCTGGCCAATTCTTAGGCAATATCTTGAATGAAATCATGTAAGCAGGCATGTTAACTGAGAAAATAACTTCCTATTTTCTGTGTAGTCCAAGCTGCATTTGGCTGAATGATGACTGGAAAAGAAGGCATCACCTATTCAAATGCGGCTACATACATTTAGATTTAAAGGCATGGGGCCAATTTCATATTTGCTGGGGTGGTCTAAAATCCATCGGCAAATTCTGTCAGAACCTTCCTAGTGAAACATTTCCAACTTGAGAAACTTTAATTTTAGCCAATTCAGATGATTTTATTAGCTTGAATATCCCAACATTTTTTTTCTGGAGAATCTCAAAGTTAACTCAGTGCACATAAAACCCTCCTAGGGGATTCAGGACACCACTGGGTATCTTGCACTTACTGGGTTATCCTGAAACTGAAAAACTATTCCTTTAAAACTAGGCTGAAAAGGAACGGACTGAGCAAAATCTATTAAATCCTCTCAATTCTTATGCTGAGGGGTTAGGACAAGGAGTAACGGGTTTAAACTGAAAGAGGGTGGAATTAGATTAGACGAGAAAGCAATTCTTCAGGGAGAGGGTGGTGAGGCACTGGAACAGGTTGCCCAGAGAAGCTGTGGATGCCCCACCCCTGGAAGTGTTCAAGGCCAGGCTGGATGAGGCTTTGAGCAACCTGGTCTAGTGGAAGGTGTCCCTGCCCATGGCAGGGGGGGTGGAACTAGATGGTCTTTAAGGTCCCTTCCAACCCACACCATTCTGTGATTTACACCTAAATCATGTTTGGATTATACCAAGACCAAGCTCCTTATGGTTACTAATTGCTGAGGGCAGTCCCTCCAGCATTATCTTTGTTACGTCTGAAACAGGGAGGAAAAAACATCTAGAGGTCTTTTAACCACGCTCTAGTGCAAGATACCACAGGCCAATCTTCTTAGTTTTTCCTTTGGTATGCTTCAAAACATTACTTTTGTACTCCCTTCAAAAGTCAGTGGGCTCATCAGTCAGCCTTCTCGTCAGCTGGCAAGAGCTGCCCACTCCAGACTGCATTTCCTTCGATAAAAATAGACTTTGCTGTGGTGGCTACCATGACCTTCCTTTGTGAACTCAGAACTGAACAATAATTTTTGCCAAAAAAAGCATGAAAGCTATTTGCCCCATCCTGGTTTTTAGCAAATATTTATGTGTATCATGTTTCTGATGATTCAGCTGCTAGAAGTGGAAGAAGGAACTTGCCAGTCCATAGTATTAGACAAATTATGTTCTGTATCTCCTCCTCAGGTATACTTCAAATTCAGTAGATTAAAAAGGAAACATACAGCCCGAGTGGAAGGTTCAGTTCTGCTATATCTTCAGCAGAACTTAAATCTTAAGTTGTAACAGCTACAAAAGTACAGCTCATTTTCCTTACAACCTACTATTTCAGAGCAGTATTTAATATGTCTGCACAGAAAGTTAGAAATCTATGAAATCCTGGGCGCCTAGAGAGAACTCTCAGACCTCCTTAATGAAAAATGACCTGTTCCTTAGCAGTAGGTGAATCATTTCCCAGGCAGCTCAGGAACCAGATCTCACCTCAGGCCTAGATTCCTAACCAACTGGCAGTAGGTATTGGGATTTACTGGCTGAGATATCCTAAGAGCCTATAGATTGCCCTGCTTTAAGCTTATTTCCTTCTCCTGACTCCTAACTATGTCTTTCACTTCTTCTTCCCCGAACTGCTTCACTCTCCCATCTGCTTCTTGTGGGTCATCCTTGTTGCCTGGATCAACTTGCTGCTTGACCATGGCCTGAACTCCAACCATGCTAGTCCTTTGTCTTGATATTAGTATGGATATTTTAACACACTGATTTCTGGCCTAATCTCTGTTCCTGTTTTTCTCCTTTGACTGGACCTGCTGGTCTCCCCACTTCTTAGATCTGGTTTGTTCTGGCTACAACCCTTCTCTCTTCACTGCAAATCTAGTAAAGGCCTAAATGCTTGGTTCCTTATGCCCCAGTTATAACACCGTTGCAATTTATTGTGTAGGTCTTGCATACAAGGTGATGAAAGCCGGGAACCTCTCTGTTCTGTACAAACGTTAAGCACAACGCTTTCTAAGAGCAGGGTTTGTGTTTGAGTCCACTGACACAATTTCTATAGGTAGCTCTGAGAGAATTTGTCTTTGATTCTTGCCTACCGAACAGTTGTCTACTTTTTCCAGTTGTGTTGTTGTTACAATAAAAGATACTACTTCTACCTATAAACCTGGTCTTCAGTTACACTGTTTTCTGTGGAGCAAAGCTGGAGGGGAGAACAGCACTAGCCGCTCTCACAAGCCAGTGTCTCATGTAATGTTCCTCTTGGCAGCTACAGATGCTTTCACCACTTTCAGCCTCCCAACAGGAAAAGGTGATTGAAGATAAGTGGGAATAGGTGGAGAAAAACCCCAGATGAATAGTAATACTGTCTATCTGACACAATCGAGTGGTGTGCAGGGGATAGCTGTCAAGTAGGACAGCTTTTCCCAAGAAGCATCTCAAAGACTGTGCTGCCTGCTCCTTCGGGTCTGCTTTTAATGGCCCTCTCCTGTTACTACAGCCTCAAGGAATACCCAGAAAGTCTTCCTTTGGAGAAGAGAAGGCTCCGGGGAGACCTTATAGCAGCCTTCCAGTACCTGAAGGGGCTACAAGGAAGCTGGGGGGGACTTTTTACAAGGGCCTGTAGTGATAGGACAAGGGGGAATGGGTTTGAATTGAAAGTGGGGAGGTTTAGATTGGATCTCAGGAAGAAGTTCTTCCTGGAGAGGGTCGTGAGGCACTAGTACAGGTTGCCCAGAGAAGCTGTGGATGCCCCATCCCTGGATGTCTTCAAGGCCAGGCTGGATGAGGCTTTGAGCAACCTGGTCTAGTGGAAGGTGTCCCTGCCCATGGCAGGGGGGGTGGAACTGGATGATCTTTAAGGTCCCTTCCAACCCAAACCATTCTATGATTCTGTGATTCCTCCTCAAGCAGTGGGCTTCAGGAGGAGGGAGAGCGGGGACGTTCCTGACCTCTCATGCTCATGATGTGATTCTGCCTGCCAATTGCTCATCCGTCTCTTCACAAGTATCAAAAGAACAAGGGTGAAACCACAGCCATGCTGAAGCTGAACGAAGTTCTGCATTTGAACTACAAGAAACGCATTAGACAGTCAAAGGTTACTTTTGCTAACTCTAAAATTTAGTAAATACTTCACCATCTGCTTTTAACCAAGAAAATGGGCCAGAGGCTGGGTAGTAGATAGAATCTGAATGGTAACTGGCATGGATATCATGTGTAATGTATCAATAGATCTAAACAGGCAGAAAGTGATGGTCCTTATTTTTGAAACTTCCTTGCAATAATGCTACATATTTAGATAAAAATAGGTGACTTGCTACATCATCATCTCTAATTTATAACATGTCCTAGATTAATAGGTTTTTACGTATATTTAGACAATTGATCTACTTGCGAGCTCTTCACGCAGGCAATTGTCTGGGTTTCTATAGAGGGAAAAGGAACGCGTGGGAGCTTGTGCCTTCAGACTACAGCCCTCGGCCAAAACCCGACACCGCAGTTTGTCAACAGACACTGCTCCGTGACAAGTGGCACACAAGTTGTAACCTAAGTACAGTCGTTTGACTAGAAGCTGTGATGCGCTTACAAGGCAGACTGAGCTCGAGGAAGATCAGCGAGACCAGGACACCCTCAGACTCCCTCCCGTTGCCCAGCATCAGCGGTGGCTGTTGCGCTGCCCGAGGTGGGAGCGTAACGCCTGCTCACACCCCTCTCCCGAGGGCCTTCGTGGGTCGGACCGCGAGCATCTTGCGGACAGCCCGGGGTCAGGACTGCCGCGGTGACTTCTTCCTCCCCTGCCAAGCTTTTCGCCTGAAGCTCTCCCCCTTCCTGGCCAGGACCTGCTCCCCAGCTCCCAGCAGGCCGGGGCCCAGCGCCTCCCTGGAGTCCGCGGACGCGCACAAAGCTCCCCTTCTCAGGTGCCACCCTCAAGCCCCGCCCCCTTCTCGCTCCACGCCCACTCACC
>NW_010225646.1:11010-14686 GCF_000690775.1 Eurypyga helias | reverse complement strand
CCCAACACCGACCCCTGAGGTACGCTGCTCGCTACTGGTTTCCTCTCAGACATTGAGCCATTGACCACCACTCTCTGAGTGCGACCATCCAGCCACTTCCTTATCCATCAGGCAATCCATCTGTCAAATCCATGTCTCCAGTTTGGAGGCAAGGATGTTGTGTGGGACAGTGTCGAAGGCTTTGCACACGTGCAGGGAGATGACATCGGTTGCTCTGTCCACCAGGGTCGTGACCCCATCGTAGAAAGCCACCAAGTTAGTCAGGCACGATCTGCCCTTGGTGAAGCCATGTTGGCTGTCACCAATGACCTCCTCGTTCTCCATGTGCCTCAGCATGGTTTCTAGGAGGGTCTGCTCCATGACCTTGCCAGGCACAGAGGTGAGACTGACAGGCCTGTAGTTCCCCAGGTCCTCTTTTTTTTTCCCTTTTAAAGATGGGGGTTACGTTTCCCCTTTTCCAATCAGTGGGAACTTCACCAGACCGCCACGACTTTTCAAATGTGATGGATAGAGGTTTCACAGCCCCATCCGCCAGTTCTTTCAGGACCTGTGTGTGATGAGGTATAGTGTTTAATTGCAACCTGTTGCCAACAGCAGCAATAGTATTCGCTCTGGAGACCATTGGGAGATTATTTTGACAACTGCAAGAACCTGTTTTTTTCACTCTCTTCCTACATAACCAGAGTTTGCATCAGTTTTCCACAGAGAAATGCAGTGACAATCATCATAATTTTAATTAAAAGTGAAGAAATATGGTATACAAAAATAAAAGAAATGCTCAAAGACCAAACAAATAGCAGAGTATGGCTGTCATTTAGAACAAGTCAAGACAAACAAGGTAGAAAAGCTGCTTTCATCCTTGGTTACGAGCGAGAACCCTTTCTGGGATTTTATTTTCATGGCTAAAAAGAATAGTCTACTGTATTTTAAGTTTCTTTCTGGAATTTCTTCCTCTGGCCAGATAGCCCATATAGCCAGGGCACAGCTGGCAGCATGTCTTGCAGCTGCAGGAGAGGAAAAGCGGCTCAGGTGGGGATGCTGCTGGCCTTGTGATCCAGTGAAAAGCTGGAGGGTCCTGGAGAGCCACTGCTGTCCCCTGCCTGTGATCTATTCCCAGCCCCTGCTCACTCCTTGGCTCTCTGACACATTCCTCCTGCATCTCTCACCTTTATGAAAATACTCACCGTGTGCCATGGTGTCCACAAAAAAATGGCCACTCCTCGCTGTGAATTTATGTGTAATGGACTCAAGTTGTGGAAATCTCATAGATTTAGCCAACTGTGTAAGTTTTCCATTCTTTTGTGTTTTGCTCAGAGAACAGCTTGGGTTTTTCTCTCAGATTTGAAGAGTTATTCAGCCTTGGAGCTCAAAATCAAATCACAGTCTAAAATCAGACCAGGCCTCCTTAGCTTTTAAGACAAAAATGTATTGGACTCAAAATACATTAAAGACAAAAGGCTCTCTTCATGCAATAATATGACTGGGCAGTCAAAATAAAGCAGCACTGGGAAATGCATAAGTTAATGATGCCTTGTTATGTATCCTCTATCTTTTATGGCATGAATTTTATAGTCTAAGTGGTAGTAAGATTAGAGGCAGGTGAATAATTTATAGCAAATAATTTATTTAATGAATTCCTTTTCCATTTCTATTTGCAAATTGTTTGTGAACATCCTGTGGTTTCTTTGCATTTTACTTATTTGAAATTACTTACTGAATAGCTTCTACAAATAATATTTGACATACCGCATGCTTATGAGCAGGGTGGGTTGGTTTTTTGTGGGTTTGTTTTTTTTTTTCCCTGTTTCCTTTGCAGGGGAGCAGTATTTCAGCTCCAGATTTGGTTGCTGGGCACTGATACAGAGGAGAAGTTCACGACATAGTATTTCACTATCCTGACAGCTTAATGTAATTGTTAAAATTAAGCTGTTTCTGAAAGGTATTGAGAATTAGCTATGACTTTATAATAATTATTCAGGTTATTTATGTGGATCTGCAAGTTGAAATTTAACTTTTGCCAGTGTGTGTGCTAAAATTGTTTAAAATGTGTTACATCCTTGTACATTCACGTCACTAAATTAGAAGGGTTGCAGAAATGCAGAGAAAGATATAAGGTCCACAGTCAGCAGAGTGCCGTGCATATGCTTGACTTCAGGCGTTTTCTTGAGTAGATGCAGAAGTGGTAGAGTGGCAAATGATGAACTTCAGCATATGTTTAAGTGGTTTTCTGAATTAGGGCCCAAAATATAGAACAAAGCAAATTTATCTTTCATGAAAGTGAACATATGAGAGAATTTTGTTTCCTCATCTGCAGTTATGGGGTAGTGCGTCTTTCAGATGGTGGGGGGGAGGAGGTGCTATAAATACTGCGCTAGCTTGCAGTATTTCTGATTTCATCAAAGACGAGACAATTCAGCTGAAGTTTCCCCACACGTGTCACTTGGTGCTTTTTTTCCCTTAAATACTGGGGGAAATAACATGGAGAATTGAAATAAATCCCAGACGTTAGTTTTATTTAATATTTTATTTATATCTTCATATTTCAAGGTTTCTCCCATTTCATAATATTCTCCATCTGCTTTTATTGGCTTATCTCTCTGAAAAGAAAAAAATAATTTGGAAATATTAAATAATGCTTGACAAAAGTGCCAGTCACAGAAAGGAGAAATTTCTCTGGGTCTGCAAGGAATAGGTACGAGTCACTTTAGCACATTAAAAGACTGTCATAACAATATGAATTGGGAAACGTCTACATTTTTCTGTGCTTGTTTTGGAGGCCACACTTTGTGGAAAGCAGCTTCTGAAGTTATGATACACCCTTCAGCTCCGTAACGCAGGTGGTGGTTTGTTGACCTGCCTGAAAAGCACTGTTAAATCAGTTCTGTGGGTTTGTGGGCCGCAGAGACCTCATCTCCTTTCCATTTGTGCCTTCTGGCTGATCTGTGTGGAGTCTTTTATGTCTAGTAGAGGGTTGAGCATGGACTGGTCTTTCCCCCTAGCAGCGAGAATCTCACCTGTACCTTCCCACCTGATTCCATGAACCTTATAGAAAGAAAAGCAACATCTCTGAGGCCTTTACTCTTCTGTCAGAGGGGAGGGATGGGTGCAGGGGCCTCGTGTCCAAAGGAAACAACTGTTTGTGGGCCACGATGCCCATGAGTGGCGTAGCTAATAGAAGACCACAGACAGCTCAGGCCAGTGTGGTCTGGGAAGAGAAAAGCCATCTCTGGGTGATGGATGTGTGGGAGGCATGCAGAAGTAGGCAGTGACTTTTGGGTGAGGAAAAGAACTCGTCATAGAATCATAGAACGGTTTGGGTTGGAAGGGACCTTAAAGACCATCCAGTTCCAACTCCCCTGCCATGGGCAGGGACACCTTCCACTAGACCAGGTTGCTCCAAGCCTCATCCAGCCTGGCCTTGGACACTTCCAGGGATGGGGCATCCACAGCTTCTCTGGGCAACCTGTTCCAGTGCCTCCCCACCCTCTCCGGGAAGAACTTCTTCCTGATCTCCAATCTAAACCTCCCTGCTTCAATTTAAACCCGTTACCCCTTGTTCTGTCACTACAGGCCCTTGTAAAATGTTCCCCTCGCAATCCCCAGCTTTCTTGTAGGCTCCTTCAGGTACTGGAAGGTGCTATAAGGTCTCCCCAGAGCCTTCTGTTTTCTCTGTTCC
>NW_010225646.1:4035-10970 GCF_000690775.1 Eurypyga helias | reverse complement strand
AAGAGCTACAAAGACCTCTTTGGAGCAGAGACTCAAAGGAGTAAGAGGTTTCTTATGCCTGCATCCGAGCCATGTGCTGTCCCAAAAACCAGACCAGATATATCACAAGGACAAGCCTGCGAAATGTGGTCCAGCGACCCCTTGTGTGCAAGCCACTTCGGTGGTGTAGAGGAGGGTTTTTTCCAATGGGAAATTTTTTGACCTCTGGGCTCATTCCTTGCCCCTTAGGTGATGGCCTGGATCATAGCCTTGCGCACATGGAAATCAACGGGACAGTTCCAGCTCTGTGTGGTTGGGAAGATGAAGGGAACATTTGTTTGGCAGGAGAAGGAAGTACTGCAACCGGACCACCAGTGTCTGCTGCAGGGAGGACTGGGGAGTCCCCGGACTGATGCTTTTCCCCATCTGTATTCCTACTTACCAATCTGCGCTCCTCACCCACCTGTCCTCCTCCATGTCCTGTCGTGTGATTCCATCTCCAGGACTGGAGAGGACCCTGCAGGGAAAAGCTGGCGGTGGAATTCTGTATTTTGCACTGGCAGTCTTCTCTTTGCAGGGCTTTCAGAAGATTAATCGCATAAAATCTATCCAGGCTTACCGCTCATCCCCGGCACCTTTAATGACCCCAGCAATGAACATTGTGAAATTAAAAAGCAACCACCTATCCTAAACAAGATAAACAGCAAATGGTCCCAACGGTCTGCCATGTGTCCTTGCACGCTACGGCGATGCTTTTAGCCCCAAAAGAAGTAGCGCTGAGTTAGGTTTACAGGGGCAAAGATGCTGTATCCTGCAAGGGCTGTGGGCACTTGTATCTGTGACAGGAACAGCATTGAGAGGCTGCTTGAAATGATTGCATCCTTGTTATTTTGGGACCAGAGCCTGGTCAGCTCAGGAAGGTGGGAGATCAAAGGCCACTTCTGATTTTAGCTTGGGCTCACTTTCACAGTCTTGGGATGAAAATGGCAGAACAGGTTAGTTTGAAAAGAAATGTGGGTATGTCTCCATCCAGTGGCTGGTGTCACTGATGACGACCTGGCATCCTACAGAAATCCAGCTTTCTATGGGGAGATCTCCCAAAAGGAGGATGTGGCAGAGGGGAGGCTCCCTTCCTAAAACTGACTTTTACAGAGGTCTGAGATGTCTTATCTTGTCTTCTGCCTTTCTTCTAGCTCTCCCTTCAGTGTTAGAAACATAGATATTTTTAAGAGTGCAATAAAATAATAATAATATGATAATTACTAACTGTTTTAAACTCCCTTGGGAAAGATCCCCGTTGTGCCAACTGGTTCTGCGGTGACTCCTATGGGATGGTGCACGGTTTCACAGCTAAATGGCCGTGGCCATGCATCAGGGTCTCTGTGTGTCTGGTACAGTCAGCCAGGACAAGTCGAAACAGGCAAAAGGAAAGAAAATAGGCAAATTTCAGCATCGACAGCAGCTGGAGTGAACGTCAAACAGATGGGCTCTTCCACCCCGATTATCCTAACCTCCTAAATATAGAAATATGGGCTTTTATTTTTCTTCCTCTATTTTTTTTTTTTATAAATTTAAATTACCCGAGGGGGTGGTGTTAGCTCATGCTAGGGCAGTGCTAACGAGTGCAAATAGAAGTCATCTGCTGACAGAGTCAGATCACAGCTTCTGCTCATGACTCTTCCCCCTGCCCTGCCCACACACGCTCTTTCCATTGGAAGCATAGGGACTCACGGGGTCTGGATCTCTCTCTGTGGGGCAGGCAGGGGGGTTACGTATGTGTGCATCGGTAGGCTTTTATTTCAGAGCCTGTCCATGGTTGTGCAGATAAACAGAGTAAACAAGCACTGCAGAAAATGGGTAAGAACTGCATGCCCTCACCTACTCCTGCAGATCCTTTGATAAGTAGATGGGGCAACTACTTCAAGTCACCAAAGGAGTTCGGAGCTATTTCGGTTATCGTTGCACAACCACGTGGATAGGTGTGGGGTAAAATGGGGTGGGGTCTGCTTTTATCCTCTCCCTGCTCTGTGTGTTTATGCAGCATGCAGAGAGATGGAAGGGATGACTGCTGGCAGCTGACTGGCCAGACACCCTCGTCCTTTTTGTCCTGCAGTGGTTGACAACTGCAAAACAACAGCAAGGCAGAGTTTTGTGTTCTTTTTGGACAATTTTTTGGTGTACTGAGGACTTGGGTAGGGAAACTCTGCTGTTGTTTTTTCGTTCCCTGTGGGGAAACACAGCACCTCACCAATGCTGAGTTTTCCATTCATCTTCCAGTTCACTTTTCTTCTGCTTTTTCTTGTCCTGGGGCTGAATTTCATACCTAGTCTCAGGCTTTTGCTCCATGACCAGCCACGGGAGCAGGAGGTGAATGTGGTAGACGAGTGTGGAGCGAGCACGAGGCAGTGTGTCTTGTCCCTGCCCTGTCGGTTACACACATGATGGTGGGTGCACACACCTGGGTCTTGCTCTCCCTACATCTAGGAAGGGAATGACAGGAGCTTGTTTCTGGAAAGCCATTATGTTGTTGCTATATTTTTGCCATAGCCATGACCTAAGACATATAATAAGGATAAAGGTTTGCAGCAAAATTGCCCTGGTTGGGGTCACAGCCTAGCAGAACTGCAATGTTTTTCTCTTGTCATTATGTACAAGGGTGTGTTGTGCTCTGTGCATGTATCTACGCTAGCATCAGTGCAGATATACAAATAGAACATGAATAAGACTTCAGAGACTCTGTGAAGAGGTTCTTTATCTTATGGGCTGCTCTCCATGTAAGGATACCATGTGGTTTATTAAAGCTCCCAGGGCTCATTTTGCTTGTGTGCTCATGCTCTCCTGCAGAAATCCAAGCAATTGCAACCTTAATCCCAGGTGCCAGCACGCTGTACGTACCGTTGTCTTCTATAGGATCTGCATCTTCCTTGGAGGTCTCCCCTGTGTTGGAGGAGGCTGACTGGGGTGGGTGTGGAGTTTCCACCATGGGAGAAGGCCTCTAAGAATAGGTTCAGCCAGCAGCTGGCAAGGTGACAGAGCTGTAGGAAATCCTGCCTTGGGGCAGAAGGATGAAGCTGGTGACTTCCTGAGGGTTACTGCTCAGGGAATTGTTACCCCTGGTCTTTTCAGGGTAGCGTGTTTCTCTTGTAAAGCTGAGGTCATGCAGAGTAGTGTTTGGACCACGAAGAACCCAGATGCTGTAGAACCTGGGTAGTAGAGCAAATGCATCTGAAAGCTCTCCCTGGAAACAGAGTGTGTTTGGTATGGTGGGGGTTGTTCCACCAATAATAAGCCCTATTGTGACCTTGCTAGTGTTTGTGCTGTGTTCCTTGAAGTCTGGGTCAGGGGAGGGCTTTGCAGCCTGGGTGCAGTGCCAGACCTGAGCTGGCTTCCCCACGTTTGCTCAGGGCTCAGGATAAGCTCTCCCAGACCCGGTGTGGTAAGGGATCACAGCGGAGAAGCACCTAATTGGCTTTGCAGGAGAGGAGCTTTGGCACAGTTTGTTCGCTCTGATTCACAAGTGGCTGTGTCAGACCTGGCTGGCACAGCGCAGGGTCACTCAAGCATCTCTGCCCTGGAGTTCTCCTGACCAGCAGCAGCTCAGGGGTGCAGGCGCACCCGTGCTGGCTCCGTGTGCCGCCTGCTTGGCAGAGCTGCTTCGCTCAGGCTTCGAGCCACTCCGCGCGGTTGAGCTGCCTCTCGCAGCGCTTTCACCTCGCTCGTGCTGTGCAGAGCCGGGCCTAGCCGGCCGGCTGGACCCACACTCACGCTGACAGGAGCCACCGCTGTGTTTCTGCACCAACGGCACAGTTAGTCTGCAACCTGGTGAGAGCATCTCTAGAGATGATAACGGTATTTTAGGGTTTAAAAAACCCAAAAAAACCCGAACTGAAACCAAGGAGGCTGGTTGTGCTGCACTTGTTTAAGGATGCCTGGTATTTTCAGTTATGCTTTTCACCTTTACTTGCCTCAGTTTCACTCTTGGTAAATGGGGTTAACCTTCCCCCTGATTACAACGCCCCCTGCATAACTGCAGTAGTCGTTATCGTTATTCTGTCTTTACTCTGAGGTACTTAACTATCTCGACAGGCTTTAAAAAGATGGGCTGAAACTTTCCTGTCCCTGGATTCTAGCTCACACTGAATTTATATGGAAAATTTTAGCTGCTCTGTCCTATTTTTGAGAATAAGATTAGTGGGGAAAAATGGGTTCCTGCGTGTTTGAAAAGGAAATTTTTTCTCTTCATCTTTTGGAAGCTGCCTTTCCGCCGTGTTGTGCAGCCAGACCTCAATGCTCAGCAAGGGATGTGTGACCCAGGTGTGCTTTCTGCCACCTCTGAGAAAATCTACCTGAATTTACCTGGGTAAAGAGCCTTTGAAAAAATTAAATCTGATCATGCATGTGCTCAGCACAGGCACTGTAGAATTTAGTGAGGAAAAAGCCCCCCAGTTTTCACCCCCAGCCAGCCGCTGTGTGGGATGGGGCTGTGCCTTGTGCTCCCCCTCCCTCCCAGCATGCAGAGAATACGGAGCAGGTACTGGGACAAATCCAGACCTCCCGTGTAGACCCCAGGGGCTGAGGTGGGGCTGGCCTCTGGCAGAAGGAGTGGGGTCTCCCTCGCCTGCTCAGGGGACATCCTTTGTCATGCTTGGAGGTGATAGAGGAGCAAAGACCCTGCCCATGTTCAAGGAGGGCGGGAGCTTGTCATGGTGGTGACCAAGGTACAGGATGCCTGGGGACAAAATAGCATGGTGAGAGTGGGACTGTGCTGCGGGATGGTGGAGAGAAGGGAGGAACTGGGGACAATGGGACCAGGTGGAGACTGGGACTCACTGGGGGTGAGACACATTGATGGGGTCTCTCCCAAGTTTTTTCTGCTCCAGGCTGAGCCATCCCCGATCTTTCAGCCTCTCCTTGTGGGAGATGACAGTCACGCAGAGGGGTTGAGACTAGGAGTAGGGTTGTGTTTTGTGAGGGACCCTGTGGCCTGAGGAGGCTTAGAGGAGTTGGGCAGGATGAGTCTGGGGCTGGCTGGGCAAGCATACCAGTATCTATCCCGAAGGAACTAAAATCTACAAGAACTTGCTTATGAAGGGTGTGGGATGCTATACAGCTGAACATCCTAAAAAGTCCCACAGGGACTCAGCGATTCTGCCTCGTGGCTGGGACCTGACAGTATAGCACAAATAAAACCTGCAGTCACACATTTAGTGTAAAGTCAATAAAATACAGGATTAAATATGTGCTCAGTTTCTGTCTGTCCTGGAGGTTGAAAGAAATGGGAACAAACAGAAGTATGTGGTCTCTTAATTTATTTACTAGTTTGCTGGCTTTGGTCAGCTGTATTTTGGCAGTGTCTGTGGATGTGGTGTGTGGGGGTGTTGCTTTTCTGGCAGCACGTGGGCTGAATACCTGAGCTGTGAGATGCTGGGGTGATTCAAGGGTTTGCTTCTAAACCACCTCAATGAAGGCTGGTTCCCACACAACAGGGGTTAAAAAGGAGGTGGATTAACATAATAATAAAGTAGTAACCATTAATAATTTTTGTATTAGTAACAATAAACTGCAATTAATTTAAAAATTCCAGGGGGTTTAAATCTCTGCAAAGTAGATTGCACCTTTTGTTCCTTCCCCACAGGTATGTTATTTTCCTGAAATTTCTCCTGTCACTTCTGTGCTGAGAAGTCACTGGTGTAGTAATGTTCACGTCTTGTCTGAGGTTTCCTGCCATCCCATTTAAGAGGAGAAGAGTTTTTGTCCAGGGACAATCCGCTAAAACATGTTGTAGGACTTCTGCAGTACAAGTATTTCATTATGGTTGCTGGCAGTACGGGCAGAGTCTGTTTCTTCTTTCAGGAAGAAAAATGGCAAGGAAAAGGAGAGAGATGACTCTGGTGTAAAGTAAATGGCTTCAGCTGATGACTGAAAATGTGGGAAAGCTGGTGGATGCGAAAGGGGTAGGCACTGAATTTCCCCAGGAGCTGCATGTGGTGGGCAGCACCTCTGTTACCCAAGTGGGGGAGTGGCACGTGGGGTCTCTGGCAGCAAGGACTGCCAGAAGTGGTAGGTGAGCTCGAGTATGCCGCGTTACCTGCACGTTTTGTCTCTTCCCCCATCGCAGCATCTGAGGAAGAGGAGAGGCGGGAAAGCCACTTTCCCTGGCAGCCGTCGAAAGACAGTCTTTGGGCATTAGTGCTCTTCCCTGCTTTTGTTTTTATTCAGAAGAGTGGAAATTGAGGACAAAATGGTCTCTTGGCTGGATGTGATGTGTGTTTTGTGGAGGCTGTCTATCCCAGCCTTTTGCAAAGGCAGAGGGTAGGACTCCTGCCAGTCCAGATAAGCCACACTTGGGTGCCTAAAGCTGGACACCTACGTTTGTATTGAGGCACATCTGGAGCAGTCACCTCCTCTTCAAAGTGGTAAGCTGCTGTCTTGGGAGGCTGAACAAAACTCCCAGGGTTAGTCCCAAAGCAGGTGCTTGAGAATATTTGGTACTGCTGAAGAGGAGACCAGGAGCCCCTAAGGGGATTGGAATTCTTTCTTTTACACCCTCAAAAACATGAGTTTGTCTAATTCATGTGGAAATTATTCCCATGACCCAAAATTAGGCCCTCAACCTGCACCAACTAAGCTGACTTTAGCCCAGAAGCCCCCATTCAGAATCAAGGTAGATGGAGTTTTTCTCAGGACTTGGGCAGAGGGCAATTTGTACAGCAGGAGGGAGACTGAAGTTCCCAGAGCACCTTCCTCCTGCCGTGCCTGGGGTTGCAGCAGATTGGAAGCGAGGGGGGAAGCAAGGTATGATGGAGATCACTGCACCTTATCAGCTGCAGTGAGCTGACTTTCCACTCTGGAGCGAGGTTTGTAAATACTCCTTATGGGGCAGGGAAGGTGTGGGGTTTGGCCATCCCCTTCTGCCTGCTTCCAAGTCTTCATACAGGCAGGTTCAGTTGCATATT
>NW_010225646.1:0-4005 GCF_000690775.1 Eurypyga helias | reverse complement strand
TGGGAGCAAGCAAGAAAATCTTCTGTTTAGCTTTCCTGGCTTGATGCTCTCAGGTTGAGTCAATACCCAGCACCCTGTGATTGAGGTTACCAGTTACAGCCAAAACAGCTTGTGCAAGCAAACTCTCTCTAATGGATTTTTTTTTTTTTTCCTAAATCATTCACCAAGTGATTACAAATTGAAAGTAAATAATTTTCAAACCTATTGGAATTGAGAGTAAATAATTTTTTAAACAATGTGTTGTGAAGGAATCACAGCTGAAAGGGGCACCAGGCATTACCTGGAGAGTAACTGAACCACTTTCTCCTACAAAAACCGACGGCAGCAAGAGAGCATCCTCCCCTTCCCTGCCCTCTGTTCTCCAGGTGTTTTAACTGTGCATGAGTCGCTATTGAACGTAAGAGTGGGACTGGTGCTGTGAGAAACCCACAGATAGTCACTCTTAATTGCTAGGGGTGATACGCATCTGGGGAGAGGTTTCATGGCTCTGCAGAACACATCAGTCTTTTTCCATGTGGAAGAGTAATCAAAGCAATTTCCCTCCTACCTCGGCGAGCCTTGAATAGATGTGTTTCTGTTGTGTCTGTCCATGGCACTTTGTGCTTTATCTTAATGGATTAGAGAGAGGCTTTCTTGCCTACTGAGGGAGTTTGAAGTCTGCCAGGTTTCTGGGCAAATGAAGCCTTCCCTGTGCTCCTCCATAGTTTTATTTCCAAATATGTTTCTGTTGTCTATTAGGTAGTGAAGAAACGGAGACAATGAGAAATGTTGGGAGCAATTATTTTCTAATGTGAGGGGTGAAGGTGGGCAGAACACACGTTTCACATATTCCTTTGATTCTTGCCTTCTTTTTTTTTTCCCTTTCAAATATCTTTCCTGTGGATGACACAGGGGATTCCTGGCAAGCCCAATTAAAGACCAGAGTTCAGTGTATATTTTCTTTATTCTTGTGGCCTGTGATCATGTCCTATAATAATTGAACTTTGGAGTAAGTCCCAGTGGATTACTGTGAAACTGCCTCTCTGATATCCCATTATCAACACTGGAAAAAAAAAATAAAATCCCAACTTTTTGGTTTTGCTCCTGCCCAAGAAAGGAATGTGAAAACTAAAGGTCACTTTTAGGCTCCATCTTTTCCCAGTGGCCTGCACAGAGAAACAGTGCATGGGAGAGGGTGCCGTCAAAACTGGGGGAAGAGAGGATCCTGCCTTTTCAAGCATGATCCAGGATGAAGACTGGAATGAGGAAAGAGATTTGGACCTCAGATTTTTGGTCTCTTTAGGGCAGCCACTGTCTCCCAGGCTGGTTTTGGGTGAGTACCTAGAATTAATTTAGACTGATAGCACCACAGGGTAGCACAAGCACAGCTGTGAAATTAAAGCCACAGGTCGGCTTGTAGAATTTCCCATGATTGAAGTCATAATGTCTCCTCTTAATTAATTTAATTCGGGTCTAATTTATTGAGGGTTTGCCTTGATTTATTCCGTTGCTGAATTGCTTGCTCAGACGGCTTGTGTGAAGAGCCACCGCGTTTGCTTGCAGCCTGGGAAGGTGTGTTATCACATAATGATCCGGCACATGTTACTGATGATGTTACCCCCTTCCTCTCGTCTTATTCTAAACCCCCACCAGAGGGGAAAAAACCCCAAAACCCCCACAAAACAAACTGAGAAGGAAAGGATGGATTTACAGGTTGTGCCGTTTGAAGACCAGAGAGAAATTTCTTAGGACTTGGTAACACTTTTTGCATGGGGTTATCGGCACATCTCTATACCGGGCCCGTTACAAGTCCACAGACAGGCAGCTTTACTCCTTGGGGCAGTCATTTCTCCATGTGTAATGTGGGTCGTTTGCTTTTGAGGTGTACTTTTGGGACCAGAGGTGTGTTGGTTGCCCAGCCTGATGGAATTCTCTTCTGGGGGAGCAAGACAGCCGCGTGGTTACACCCAGCACCTCCCTCACCCATGCTGGGAGGGGCTGTATTCCCTTTATTCCCTCAAAGAGGTTTTGTCCTCTCCCCTTCCAGCATCGACTTGTGCAGTGGGTGTGCTGCAGCGTGTCTCCCCCTCCTACATCCCCTTCCCCCCTTATCCTTTCCCCCATCCAAAGTCTCCCAGTGCCCTTGTTGTTGAGGAGGAGCCATCGATCCTCCTTCTCCTCCTGGCTGGGTGCAAGGCCCTGATTTCCATTTCAATAGCAGGCTTTCTGCTGAGGCTTCCCCACTGCCCAGGCCAGGGAACAAGGGGACCACTGTTCCCAGACGGGATGTTCAGCCAGCCCTGACGTCCCCGCCATCCTCAATGGGTCTTTTCAGCCCCTCCACTGATGCCCGGGGCGCTGGGCCAGTGTGGGGGGAGGCTCTCGGCTCTGGGCAACAGGCCGCTCGTTTCAAGCAACCCCAGCCCGTCCCCATTTAGAGCTCTATGGTCTCTCAGAGGCTTGTTTGACTCACAGCTGGTTTTCATGTGGCGCTGAGGTTATAAAAAAGGGAGGGATAAGTCAAACTGGAGTGGCAGCAAGGGATGGGGGATGAGATTAGGGTCCTTTGCCAAAGGCTGGAATGATGCGCAGGTGCATGCACAAGGGTGAGCGTGCATTGTGCCCAGGGCTCCTGTCTCATGAGTTCCTGTTGCTGCCCCTGGTCAGAGGCCTCAACCCTGACATTTTCTTCTTCTAAAAAACACATCCTGCCACACAGGTAGCTTTCTGCATTGCCAGTCATTTCCAGACACGCGGCTGTGCCTCTCCATCTCCAAGGTTTCAGGCTAAGGGCAGGACACAGGAGCACCATCGTTAGATGGGATCCCTCAGCCTGAGTGATGCGGGATGTGTTGGTGGTGGCAACAGGGAGTGTCCTGGCCAGGAGGGAGCACTGCAGCAGGGTCAAGGCTGCCTCTGCAAACCAAACCCTCCTGCCCCATCCCACCATGCTGAGCCCATCGCCATGTGGGACCCCGGGGCAAGCCGGCTGGGTTTGAAGCACTGGAGTCTCCTTACTGCAGCTGGATGCAGATGAGGGCTGACAGCCCCCTCTGGTAATTCTTTTGGAGCTTGCTGCCCAGGTGATGCTGGCGTGGGTGTCGCAACAGGTTGGGTGCTGGCATGGGAAGCTCCTCTTCCCAGCAAAGTGTGGGAGAACTTGGCCTTCAGCTTCTAGGAGCTCTTGGTGGCACAAGGAGTCCCAGCTGCAAAGCCACAAAGCTGCTCCCAGCGTGGTCATGTGCCAGGGTGGCTGTGGGTGCTGCTTTTCTGAACCCTTTTCCTGTTTTATTTATTTGTTTTTCTCTGTGGGTAGAGGTAAGGGACTCCAGGTTTGTTTCTGGTGGCTTCCCCCTCCCGCCCCCAACCAGTGTCACACTGATGACATTTAAATTCTGCGGAGCAGGCACAGAAGGGGCAGCAGCAGAGCAGGCTTCCCTCTCTGGTAGAGCCAGCTGGAGCGTGGGGACAGTGATGAGGCCAGGCAGACCTCTGCCAAGGCTGGCAGCAAACAAAGCCCACTAAAACCGGTTACGATGTGTTAAACCACTAGCTGTCGGCAGACGAGAATGAGAAACCTTCCTCTTCTGTCAGCACGGGTAAACTGCTGATAAGGAAAGGTAGTGCTTGCTTCTCATCCCTGCTTGAAGTTTTAATTTAGCTGCATCTCTTTTTCTTGTTTTTTTCTGCTGAGCACTATTCATCTGTCCTCCGCTGATGCCCTCTCGTACACTGAGCTCTTGCAGTTCTCTCTCCCCTTGCTGATGGAGACATTAATTCATGAGCTGCAGCCCTCTGGACACCCTCTGCTTCCCCCCCAGCTCTGGCAGCCGGGTGGTACTGGTGGTGTGAGGGGGCACTGGAGGCTGCAGGCAGCATGGGGCTCGTTCGGGTCGCTGGAGGCTTGCAGCAGGTTGGCGACTGCTTCTCTACTGCCGACAGATGTGCTGGAAATCCAGCATTTCCTATTCCCCAGGTGCTGGGGGTCAGTGTGCTCAGGGGTGCTCTGTTGTGGTTTAACCCCAG
>NW_010225645.1:19273-29932 GCF_000690775.1 Eurypyga helias | reverse complement strand
CAACCGAAAAGATTCTATGATTCTGAACAGGGCAAACTAAAGAAGAAAAAAACCAGATGCAGATAAGAAGTGGCCTCAGCAGACAAACTAACCCAAATGTGAAGACACAACAAAGTGATATAACCTGTGGTTATCTGGAAAAACTGACTGTGATGACTGATCACCCACCCCTAGGTTAACCCAGGCTTTATGGGCGAACAGTAGAAATCTAGCCAAATTAAAGAGTGCCTCACAACACTCACTGTGAAGTCTCTCTTCCTTAAATCTCACTTAAATCTACTCTCTTTCTGTTAAAAGCCATTACCCCTTGTCCTATCACTACATGCCCTTATGAAGAATCCCTCCCCATCTTTCCTGTAGGCCCCTTCAGGCACTGGAAGGTGGTACAAGCTCTCCCCAGAGCCTTCTCTTCCCCAGGCTGAACAAGACCAACTCTCCCAGCCTGTCCCCATAGCAGAGGGGCTCCAGCTCTTGGAGAATCTTCGTGGCCTCCTCTGGAGTCGCTCCAACAGGTCCATGTCCTTCTGATGTTGAGGGCTCCACAGCTGGACGCAGCACTCCAGGTGGGGTCTCACCAGAGCAGAGTACAGGGGCAGAATCCCCTCCCTCGACCTGCTGGCCACACTTCTCTGGACACAGCCCAGGATACGGTTGGCTTTCTGGGCTGCCAGCGCACACGGCCGGCTCCTGTCCTGCTTTTCATCCCCCAGTACCCCCAAGTCCTTCTCCTCAGGGCTGCTCTCGATCCATTCTCCACCCAGCCTGTCCTTGTGCTTGGGACTGCCCTGACCTAGGTGCAGGACCTTGCACCTGACCTTGTTGAACTTCATAAGATTGGCACAGTCCCACCTCTCCAGCCTGTCAAGGTCCCTCAGGATGACATCCCTTCCCTCCAGCATGTCAACTGCATCACACAGCTTGGTGTCATCAGAAAACTTGCTGAGGGTGCACTCAACGCCATCATCCATGTCACTGACAAAGATGTTGAACAGCACAGGTCCCAGTACTGAACCCTGAGGAACGCCGCTCGTTACTGGTCTCTACTTGGACACAGAGCCCTTGATCATAACTCTGAGTGCGACCATCCAGCCAGTTCTTTATCCATCAAGTGGTCCATCCATCAAATCCATGTCTCTCTAATTTAGAGACAAGGATGTTGTGCGGGAGAGTGTCAGATGCTTTCACAAGTCCAGGTAGATGACATCTGTTGCCTGTCCTCTATCTACCAAGGTCATGACCCCATCGTAGAAGGCCACCATATTCGTCAGGCACGATCTGCCCTTGCTGAAGCCATGTTGGCTGTCCCCAATCACCTCCTCATTCTCCATGTGCCTCAGCATGGTTTCCAGGGGGATCTGCTCCATGATCTTGTCAGCTACAGAGGTGAGACTGACTGGCCTGTAGTTCCCTGGATTTTCCTTTTTGACCTTTTTAGAGGACCTGACTTCACAGTTAATCCCTGAATGGCAATAAGTCAGGATAGGGGACCTTGCCCTTCATGTGTGAACTGCATCATCCGTGACCAAAACACACCCTCAGAGGATATTCCCATGTACTGACACCCAAGATGCTGAAACCAAACAAAGAACACAAAGAAGTATAATTGTTGAGGCTGAAACATCAAGAGAATGAACAAGATTAAACTGAGAATCAGAGACAAATGGACTGTGCCAGTTAGCCTGAGATTCCCATTTTACTTTCATGCAGGTTGCAACTCAGATGAGACACTTCACCATGAGATAAAGCAGGACGCAAATTCAACAGCGCTATATATGTATTTAAACCAAGTCCAGGTTGGGGTGTGTTTCTTGCCTGTAATAGGTCTGTATTTTCCAAAGGCATCTCAAAGTTTCTTAATTCTTAAAAAGATCAGACTGCAGAATATTTCAAAGCAATTAAAAAAAGATCTGAGCCTTTTATTTAAAATACATCACACAATGTAAAACAGAATATATTTACACTGTGTCCTCAGCAAGAGCCTCCCAGAGTGCTGTAAAACCCACACCCACATAATAGAGAGCTTACAGTATCAGAGACTTTTAGAGAACTCTCTGAGGCAGTATTCACAGAATCATAACCTAGAGAAGAAAAAGACTTATTAGATCATCCAGCCATCTCCCTGCTGACGGAGAACTGTACCCTACAGTGTGCTTCCTCACATTTGTTGCTAACAATCAGCCTCTCACTATTCTCCTTGGGAAGTCATTCCACAGCCAAATATATCTCACACTATCATTACCATTATTACTTATTTATAGGCTACGGTATAACCTAAAGGGCCTTGATCAGGATCAGGGGGACCCACTCTACAACCACTTGTAAGAGCAATCTTCTCTCCAGAAGAGCACACAATCTAAATAGACGAGTCAAAGTCCAGAGGAAAAGATATACAACTAAGGAGATCAGAATGGCATGGAAAATGGCACAAATGTTCCATGAATTTTTGGTTCACAGTTTGGTAGGAGGAAAAGGTGTGTATGTCACAAACAAGCCATGTTTCTGATAATCAGCTAGAGATAAACAAAGAGCATTTTCTTCCTCCCAGATTCACACTATTAGTTATAGCTAAACGTCTGGCATAGTACTGAGAAATCCATCTCCTTTTTTGGTGCAAATACTCCTTAAGTATTTGAGCAACATTACATTTCTCCCTTCTGCTCCAGTCTCAGTCAACATTTATCTGAGCCACACGTATTTTAATCTTCTCTCATAAATCAATACCTCTAGCATAGCAACAGATTTTGCCACTCTGCTCCAATCTTTGACAATATCTCTCCAGTAAGCGATCACCCAGAAATGAGCACCACATTCCCCGGTGGGGTTACACAGAAGCAGAGAGGAGATCGGCTCCCTCTAGCACTCATGCAACGCTTGTCTGTGCAGACTCGGATGACAACAGCGTTTCTGCTGCCCCTTCATCGCTCCGCACGTCCCTCTCTCATGGGTACGTACCGACACACCACACCGCAACACATCCCTGTATGCTGCCAGACCTACCACACCAATGAACTCAATGACTCGTTTTCTAGGGTTACTGACAATTATCACTAAATCTTGTGGAAAATGGAATTAGAGATTACAGCCTTTGCACAGGAGAATTTGGAGGGAAGCAGCAGGGCTGAGTAACAACATCACACCTTTGCTAACCAAAATGAGCCGTGCTTGGTGGTGTTACGGGACAACTCTCCCTCCCCAGCACGATAAAAAGTAGTAAAGACCTAGAGAGGACATGGTTTGAAAGGGACTGAGTACTGCTGGTTTGCCCCTGGCCTTCCGTACACCAAGTAGAGCCAGGGCATTAAAGCACACATGATCCAGCAACAGCAACTCAAAAAACTTGCACCCTAACGCAGGGCCAGTCAGGGATCTTCCTTCCTTAGTTTTCACCCTGGCTTCACCTATGATAGCATCCAACCTGCTGTCGTTATTGAAATAAGAGTTACCGCTGCTCTCATTCCTCCTTGCTAATCAAGCAGGCCATTTTCACTTACACAGTAACCGGGGACCAACACCTGCTTTCCTCACCTTTCCGCACTCTTGTCTCGATGCTCCCAATCCCCAGTTATCCTACTTCTTTGCTTCTGGTAACTCAGCCTTTTCTATTACTTCCTCATTGGACTTTGGCTCAGACCCTGCTGCCATGTTACCAGCCTGTCAAATACAACTGAGAGGGCTTCTTCATTGTTTTTGTCTGTATGCTTTTAGTAGCTAAAAAGAAAAACAACAAAACCCCCCAGATCTTTTAAGGTATGGATGCAGGCAGCTGAATTGGCATAACTGAGGTTGTATAATTCTGGAAGGGGGAGGGTGAACAAAGACATGAGTGCAGGGAAGTAGAGAAACCTTTTAAATCAGATCTGCCAGTGACAGAAGAATAATTTAGAATGAAGTTTTAGTATAAAAGGAAGAAATTACAGAACCACGGAACTACCATGGAGTTTAACAACCTCTGCAATCACTCTGTTTGTATTGTCCTTCTCTCCCCTCCCACACAGGCGTTTCTGTCTCATCAAGTCTGAAAGCTCTTCAGATCAGAAAATGAACCTCAGTATATGTACAGCACCTGGGGCCCTGATTCTGCTGTGATATTACATAATAACTTTGCACTTCAGAGCATGCTTAGCTTTTATTCCCTTTAAGCACTCTGTCATCACAGCATATCTTCAGCAAGATCTTCACCCTTTATTGTTCTGGGCCAAAACTAAGCTGTCATCATCTTTTCTGCCATACCTCATCCCCCTACTTCTCCTGCCTGAACAGCCTTTCTTCTCAATTTTTTGCTCTTACAAGTTTGTCCCCAAGCATCTTTCCCCTCAAAGCAAACTCTAATTCAATGAATCATCTTTACAATTGTGCTTTTTCTTTTATAATGTACTAAAGCCCCTGACAAAGGGTTGCCTATATAAGTCACAGTGCAATTTCTCTCTGCCACTCTCAGTGTTGCCCCTTAGTTTTAATTTCCCCATTTCATCTCCTTTTCCCAGTGTGCTTTCAGCAAAGATGGGAATACCTTACACGCTGTATGCTTCCTGGAATTTTGTGGGTATTAAGTAAATACAAAACAATTTTAAGAGGCATGGTTTGGGGGGAAGAAATACCCACCACATACAGCTTGCAAAGTCTGTCATCATTTATATGGATTAGCAATCTGTCTCTTTTTTTTTCATAAAATCAGTCCAAATTCCCAGACTACAGATAATAAATCAACTATTTGCTTCAATTGTACAGTCACTGGGAGATCTGCGTAGTTTTAGGTCAAGCACTTATAACCATTTTATGATTCCAAAGTTTCTTACCTTGTCATTTAGTTACTGAACTGTGAGCTTTCATTGACTTTCTAACCACTGTGGCAAGAATTGCTACTAGCTGTGCAGGATTTAAAACCTCATTGAGCAGAGGAGCCAAAATCGGACTGCAGTAGTTTTAAGTATATATTGGGGTGGAATCGTGACCCTATGGAAGCCAATGGAAGTTCTGCCACTGGCTCACTGGGGCTGGGTTTCTTCCTTGCCTGCTGCCATTTGTTGTGTCAGGGTGAATAGGTATTGCAAGCTCTCTATATTACACCCTGGAAATGAGATGCCTCAGTGAATGCTTGGAAGTTATTTATTTTACCTTTTTATTTTCTTTTTTTTTTTTCTCTTATCCTTGTGAAATTTTTTACATACAGTCAATTGTTGTACCTAAACATCAACTCTTCCTGTGGATCTGTATGATCCTTCCTCTCCTGCTTGTCAGCTTAATTTCTTCTGCTCTGGCATGGAGTGTTTAATAGCAGAATCCAGCACTCAAATTTCTCTGTTTCTTAATTATCTCTGCCCTGTCAGCTATATCAGTGAAAACAAGTTACCATTAGACAATTCAGATACCAGTAAACACCAAGTTGTGATAATATAGAGTCCTGTATTACTGTCATTATGGAAAAAGCTGTTCCAGGGAAGTTTAAAAAAATTAAATAAGCCTAGCACTTCCAAATGGCCAAAAACCTAAAGATATCTTAATTATTCTTCAATATCTTAATCATTCTGTAGAATCATGATCTTGTATAATGGCCATTTAAAATGAAAGGTTTGCTGCTCTGCACAGTTGCCACTTCCTTCTAATTGTGAATTAAAGTATAATTTAGCATGGCTGTATGCCAGCATGACTAGAAAAATTTACAGACACTAAGTCTGGTTGAAATAGTGGGGGGAAAGCAGTTAGATTTCTTTAAGTAATAGAAAATCACTCACCAAGTTGTACTTTAAAACAAAACACTAGAGCTTTAAGTTGACAAACTGACTTGAATTAAACCACATAAAAAAGTGCTTGCACTGTAAATCTTACAGGGCAAAAGTGATGGTAGGTTATCATTCTGTTTATTAGCATGCACTTTGGAGAGTTCAGGGCAAGTATGGATACGCATTCATTCCATTTTATGCCGCACATTACTGAAAACAAATTCTCCATAAATAATTCATAAATGCATTGTCTGAAATTTCAGATTCCAAAAATACAACACTGTTTTCAACTTTATGGTTGCTTGGTCTTCAAAACAGAAATAGACAATTGGATGGATGGACTTGGCAAACCTGATAAGAACCCATCAGTCAGAATTACACTCCAGAGGTAAATGCAAACATCCCCCAGTTCCTGATCCCTGGAAAAACAAGGCCATGACGATAGCCCCTGTGCTTGTGTTAGCAGTACCTTGCTAGGGAACAGGGAGAAAAAAAGAAAGGACAGGAGCAACCAAGCAGTGAGAAGGAAGTGTTCCATCAGAGGCTTGATTTTAAAAAGAACATTTACTGGAAACAACAATGCCTTGCTGTTCCCTGTCCATGAGCTGGGTGTATAGCAGCAGAGTTAGGAGACAAAAGGAGGTTTCACAGGGTAGTGTGGTGGGGAGTGATTGGTGTTGAAACTACCTAAAAACCCTGGGGAATTTAAATTGGAAGCACAGTAATATTTAAAATACAGAGAATGGACCTACTTTGCCTTGCAAAAAGCCCAGACTGCACCACAAACATGAGCTCTGCTTATTGCTCTCAGCTTTTAATTGGTATCACTTCGTTAATGCTAATGAAATAGTAACGAGAATAATCTTCTATGCCAGCTATGCTAGCGTAAGAGAGTTGGATAGGATCTTGCAGTTCATCTGAAGTCTGATTTCTGCAGGGAGCAGAGTGATTGCAACACCCACTGAAGAAACCGAAGCGTGCTTAAGCGTTACATGCCTTGTGATTCTGTATCTTGCTGACATACATGCAGTTTATGCTCAGTTTCTTCTTTTTTCTTCATAACATACTCCAAAGCCCTTACATCAGATACTGCTTTTCAGCCAGACTTGCATTCACTTGCTCTGTTCTACTCACCTCATAGCGAGAGGCACGCACAACTTCAGGTACATTATCTAGTGAAACCCTTGATGCCTAGCCCTAACAGAACAACCCACAACCTCCCTACTCCCCAACCCTTTATGTGAACTCATTCACTGCAATTTGCCTGAGAACAAACATTGCAACTGAGCTCGAATACTTGGCATTCCAGCATGTTGATTGCTTGGGCGCAGGGCATACGTGAAGAAACAATGCTACCCTAAAAAAATGTATTCCAGTACCCAACTGCTGTAAAACTTCCTCCTTGGCACTTGGTGTGGAAGGGTTGGGACTATCTGTTGCTCCATTCATTTCCAGGTGTGCTGAACTCTCTGGGGTAATCTTCAAATCAGCTGAGATTTCATACATCAAAGATGAGGATACATAATTCAAGAGAAGCCACTGAGATAAAACAGTAGCTGTAAAAAATACAGCGTGATGGTGGTGCCTGGTTTAGCATGTCAAAGAGGGGCGACGGCTGGTGAGCGCTGCACGCAGTCGGCACAGGAGCCAGCCGTGCGGCAAAGCAGGTCGTGTCGGTGTACACTTCACAGGGACACAGGCACTGAATAGGCTCGACAGTGTGCAAGTACCAAGTTAGAAGGCATCCTACAGAAAAAGCCAGCAGTAAAGCATGGAGTACAAGGCGCTCAGGCCTGGTGTCCCTTGGTTGTAGTCATCGCACGCTAACAACCTCTTTCAAAAACTTTACACAGGTGGTAGGTGTCCCACTGAGATAAATTACCTACTTTCAGTTGCTGAACAGATGGGCAGGGAAGTGAAATTTTAGTTTGTTCATTCCCAGCAGTAACTAGCAAAGATGATCTCAGGCTCTGCAGGATTACTTTTCGATAACCATACACCTGCGGATAGTCCACATATCTGTCAGAAACTACATAAGGTCACTGATACACTACAAAATAAGGCAGGGCATTTAATGGCTCAAGAGACTGATGCTGTCTCTCATTCCCAAATTTCTCTGAATATATTCTAGGCTGAGAGGGGCAAGAAAGTGTACATAGAGGGACCTCAACAGGCCGGAGAAATGGGCCCACAGGAATCTCATAGCATTTAACAGTGGGAAACATGAAGTCCTGCACTTGGGGAGGAATAACCCCAGGCACCAGTACATGTTATGGCTGACTGGCTGGAAAGCAGCTTTGCAGAGAAGGACCTGGACACCTGCTGTCCTGGTAGCCAGAAAACTGAACATAAGCCAGCAAAGGCCTGCACTGCCAGCAGGTGGAGGCAGATGATCCTTCCTCTTGGCTCAGCACCAGTGGGACATCGCTGGAGTGCTGTGTCCAGTGCTGGACTCTCCCGTACGAGAGAGACAGGGACACACTCCAGCAAGTCCAGTGAAGGGCAATAAAGATGATTAAGGAATTGAAGTATCTGACATGAGAGGAATGTCTGAGAGAGCTGGAGCAAAGGAGGCTCAAGGTAATCTTATCAAGGTGTACAAATACTCGATTAGGGTAGGAAAGAAGATGGAGCCAGGCTTTTCTTGGTGGTGCGCACAGAAAGGACAAGAGGTAATGGACACAAACCCAAATACAAGAAATTCCATTGAAATGGGAGAAAAAAACCCAACTTTCTTACTATGTAGGTGGTTGAACATTGGCACAGGTTGCTGAGAGGTGGTGGAGTCTCCATCCTGGTTTTGAAGACATTCAAAACCTGACAGACACAGTCCTAGTGGGGTATTTCTCTTCATAAATATCTCATGAACACATGTCATAGAATATGACAAAATGGCAAGGGCTGACTAGCAAGGACTGGTCTCTCACTTATTCATGAAGTACAGGCATGGTGCAACGAGGGAAGCTTAAAATGCGAATGCCTGCCAACCAGAAGGTTCCATAAACCAATCCAAACATTAACCAAGGGCTTCCGCTCAGAAAGGTTTGCAACTCACTAAAACCAGATTGCATGTATAGGAAACCTGAGGATATACAGTAAACAGAGCTTTTTCCTTTCCTTCTCCACATACTTTACCAAATCAGTTGTACAAATACAGTGTAGCACACAACCCCATAAACACTTTTTTCCTTTTTGAACAGGGTGGTCGTAGCCACACTGTAAGAAACTTAGTACAATTATTTTTAGTATCTCACTTTAAGCTTGCAAATATTTTTCTGGCAGAAATCCCTGTCTAACTTTACAGCAAGACCTCTCAAAGGAAACAGAACTCTTACTTAAAAAAAACACCAAACCGCACTACAAAATGAATGTGACCCAGGGACTTACCCTTCTATGCAACAACATGAGCAGAGTGCAGAGAGACAGTGAAGTCCACAGGGCGTGAAATTAAAATTTTCACACAGATACAATGAAGTAATGATACAATGTTACAACCTTGGCACAAAAATCTTCTGGTTTGAGTAAAGTCAATGTCATGTGATGTTACGGTTTGTGCACTGGTAGAAATGGTCTGCTGCTAAAAAGTTCATAACAAAACAGAAGGAGTGAAAGCAAGAAAATTGTACGGGTAATTACAATAGGCCTATACATTCTAGTGATCTAGACGTTCCTTAAGATGCTCATCACAGTAGTATCTAGTTGTCACTGCAGGCTGAGTTAAGAAAGCACACTTTTCTTTCACGCCTAGAAATGTAGGAGCTGAGATGCCATTAGGAGATAGGAAAAAGAAGATTGAGAGAGATTTGAACTCAGCAAGGAGGGGGAGGGAGAGGACATTTCTCTTATTAGGTTGGTTTGTTGCCTGAGAGCAAGGTGTATATGCAGGTTCCAAATTCCAAGCATATGGATAAGAAGAGGGATGCACAGAGCAATTAACAGAGTCAAGCAGAAGCTGGGATAAGCAGCAGCTGGAGCACTGTTAAAGTCCTTCTAGGAATTGCTTCACCTGTTACAGTAAAAAGGGAAGGCAGTACTGGAACAACATAGGCTCCTCAGCACGGACAAGGTCATTGGAACAAAAGTGGAGCTTGAAAAATTCCCAGCTGATCCAGGTGCAGGGGCACAGACACAATTACAAGAACCTGTCACATCAGACTCGAGACTTGCAGAGCAAGTTACAAACAGCACCCTTTATACTACAAATACACCTTACACAGTGCAACACTGAATTATCAGTTAATCTGCATGGAGCAGGAAGCATTTTATTTCTAAGAGTGTGAAAAAGCCTGCAAACTCCTAAGTCATAAAATGCTTGTACATTATGATGTTTCAGAGATACCTGATAGACTGACGGACATGCACACGTTGTACAAAATATGCTTAGAGGTCTGAACTATGGGGGGGGAGGGGAGGGCGGGTGGTGCCTGGAGGCAGAAATCTGAATTCAGTACTATTGCTCATCGCGAACCACAATGTCATGATCACAGGCACAGAAGCTGCACACACAAGAGCTATCGGTAATGCGTTTCCAGTAACCCTTCTGGAAATGTTACAGAAAAAGTCAGTCTAAGAGTGCAAAGGTCGTTCCTTACAAGACATGTTTCTCACCCTACTGATCCACGACCGTACACACAGAGAAACATACAGCCAAATGTGACTTATAAAATCTTCAAGTCTACAGCTTATTAATTTTTTTAAATTTTTCTCATTTCATCCCAGTGATTTCATTAGGTTAGACTTCTTCATCTTTATTAAAAAATAATCAGAACTGAAATGTTTCAATAAACCCAATTTCTGTTTTAAGTAGTAAAAGATGATTCAATGTAGATGAAGCAAAAATGAAAGTTAAAAGTACAATGGCATCACAGGCTTTGAGAATCTCCTTTAAAAGATTATAAATACATATATTATATATTATTACTCTGGAATGTCTTTGTTT
>NW_010225645.1:18949-19251 GCF_000690775.1 Eurypyga helias | reverse complement strand
CCCCCCCTAAAAAGAAGAACTTTAAAAGACATTTTTTCACTGTGTTCTCAGCTTTACGTAGCAAAACAAAATCCCTTAAAACTTATGGGTGGGAAGAACCAGAGGAAAAATACAACACTTCAGGCACCACTATTAGAAAACACAGAGCTAACTTTCTACAGGGCAGAAAAAAAAGATACAATATTATTTTCAGTAAAAGGCTTAATCTTCCATTATGGTTTCAAATGATTTCTCTCCCAACACATTCAGACTAAAGGAAATGGGGAAGAGTGGCTGGGAAACTGGCCAACAGACCCCGGGGG
>NW_010225645.1:0-18683 GCF_000690775.1 Eurypyga helias | reverse complement strand
GTTCAGCCTGGAGGCTCAGGGAGACCTGATCGCTCTCTGCAACTGACTGAAAGGAGGGTGAAGAGAGGTGGGGGTTGGTCTCTTCTCCCAAGTGAGAAGTGATAGGACAAGAGGAAACAGCCTCAAGTTGTGCCAAGGGAGGTTTAGGTTGGATATGAGGGAAAATTTCTTCACCAAAAAGGCTGTCAGGACCAGGCCCAGGGAAGTGGTTGAGTCACCATCCCTGGAAGTATTTAAGATGTGTGTGGATGTGGTGCTCAGGGATATGGTTTAGTGGTGGACTTGGCAGTGTTAGGTTAATGGTTGGACTCAATGATCTTAAAGATCTTTTCCAACCTAAAAAATTTTATGATTCTAAATAACTTCCCCCTACCCACCCCCTGGAGGGCCATAAATGAAGTAACACCACATAAACAACACAAAATGGATCAAATTATCATATGTGATGCCAAATTACCTAGAAGCAAGTTACACTGAGAAATTCAAATAATAAATATAAACAAATGGTGAAAAAACACCAAGGTACTGTTTTCCTTCAAGATTATCTAAATGTTGAGGAGATCACTTTAGTGCTCTAGTCACAGCCCATCGCAAAGCCAGTCTTAACAATATTCAATGGCATGCATTTTTTAAAAGGAAATGTGGTCTAGGAAAAGAAAAAAGTCACACCTACAGTAAAAATCGGTGCATTCAGCCTGAACAATCTGTAATCAGGGAGTACCCACCAACTCCTTGTTTTCTTCAAATCTGTATCAGAAATCTAGAGTGTAAGTTACACGATTCAGGGTTCCCAAAAGTAATGCTGGAAAGCCTACAAAACAAAAATGTATTTAACAGTTGTATAGTCTTTACACTGAAACACTGCCATGACTTCCTCACCCACATGTGGAAGATATCTTGGTTATTTCATTACCCTACCTAGGAGAAATCAGGCCCAAGTGTTCCGTTATTGTGTCCTACTGAAATTCCACTTGCATCGGTGAACAAATTCCAAATATGTAACACTATGAGATTGAGACCAGATACCCTTTTTTTCCACATCAGTAATGCCTTAACAAGAATGTTATAGATGAATGTGTATTTATTTAAAAATCATTATTATAACCCATATATTATGGATGGCTTTGGCCAAAAAGCTGTATAAGTTAGAGAAAACTACAATCTCACAATCTTGGAGTATATGGAGTTCAGAAAAATAATGACAAGAAGTTAGGATAGGGGCTAACTGGACCTCTGGTCTTCTTCCTACGTTGCACATTCTGAATGTGCCCTCTCACAATTCTGTCTGATGGCCATCAGTTTCTCCAGCAGACCAGACAATAAAGAATTGCATCCCATTCATTTTCTGCATTACTTTTGATTTTATGAAATTTAAAAGTGTCCTAATCATAGCTACCTCTTTTCCAGTCTCAAGAGTCCTAGTCTGTTGGGTTGCTCCTTCCCTGACATCTCTCCCACATCTGAGCAGTGCAATGGACTGTTCAGATGTGACAACCAAAGAGTAATAATACACATTACGTACTTAGATTCAATATTTCTCTGGAACAAAAATTTCCTATAGCAGTCTTTCACTTCAGAAGTAGAAACAACATAAAAATGAGAACATGTGACCTGTCCAGTCAGGTCCAAATAAAGAAAATAGCAAAGAACAAATTGATAGATCAAGAGGAAAAAAACCCCTACAACTGAAAAAAAAAACCCACAGAACTAAACCACAACGAATTCCAGCCAAAGACCAAGGGTTATCCTGCTAAAAGCATAAGGTCTAATAACAGACCCTACTTTAAATATATTAAAAAATAGGAAGTCTGAGTGTCTGTTAAAGTAAAGAGGAGACAAAGTTATAAAGGAGCATGTAAGGCTGACAAGGCCATAGCAGAAAAGCTCAGTGAGCTTTTGGAAGTTTCTGAAACCATGGAGGACACGGTAGACCACCTGTCTCAAGCTGAAGTGTCATATAAAAAGATTACAGAACAAATCAACATGAATGAACAATAATAAATTACTGGGATCAGCTGGTACTCACTCAAATTTCTGAAGGAGCTCAGGTATGAAATAGCTGAACTATTAACTGTAGCGCGTAACTAATTGCCAAAAAAACTGCCTCAGTTCTGGGGCAAATGTAGGGTTTTTTTTTAAAGTGACCTGGGATGATGCAGAAATCTAAAAATGAAGACTATGATTTTAGAACAAGCAGATTGATAGAAATTATAATAAAGAATCTATAAACTTGATCTGTTGGCAGAGTCTTTATGTTGTCTTAATTCACTGGCGACCTCTACCAGCTTTGTAAAATTATTATGCATCTGAAGAGGAAAATACAGTTTGTATAGTCTATCTGGAGTTACAAAAGTTTTCCAGCAGATACATCACCAAAAACTTAGAAGTTGCCATAAACTAAGCGGAAAATCCGTTAATGGATAGATAACTGTTTAAAAGGCAGGAAATAAAGAGAAAACATTAAAATTGGTCTGCTACAAAGTGGCCAGGGAGGTCACCAGTGGAGCCTCACAGAAATCTGTTAGGGCCTGAACTCTCTAATGCATTCATAAGTGGCCTAGAGAAAGGACAAATAATGAGATGACATTCGCTGCTGATACAATGCTACTCATGGTAGTAAACACAAAAGCTGGAAGTTTTCATTGAGGCAGAGAATTAGAACATGATGAAGGCAAAAAAAGTACATTAAAAAGTGGAAATGGGGCAAATCAAATAGTATAAAGTGATGGTTAATGTCCTTAAGTGACAGAGAGGCAAGAATTTCCTTTGTAAGCAGGCAACTCATCAGCTGGAAAGAGTTGAGACGACAGAGCAGTGTCTGTCTGCTGAGCCCACCTCCCGATGCACACCACATTTGGCTAGCAGAGGTGAGGAGTGACTGGTGTGAGGCCCTGCTCAGACCCCAGAAACTGCAGTATCCTGGTCACCTATGTTTGAGTTGCACTGTCACCAACTTACATCACTTTCAAAAAGGGTTCTTACCAGCTTCCCATCACCATAATTGTTATTAAACATGTTACCATGTCACAAGGTCACATTCCACAGAGGAAGGTGCTGCATGTTCCCAATCGTACTCCCTCTCCCAGAGCATTCGGTACCTAAGCCCTTTGATTAATAATGCGAGCATCAAAACTGTGTTAATTATCAAGGTAATGACCATGCAGCACATACGTTAACCCTACATGTGCCTCCAATCCATAATCAAACTATGAATGACAAACAACTTATTTTTAGCCCCGCATGTTCAGCTGCAGGAGCGATGAGGTGTCAGTGCATGTAACTCTGAGCTTATTTTACAGTCCACAGGGAGACAGGTATCACCAAAAGGTGATTTAGCTGACCCTAAAATAAGTCGTCAACCGTAAAAGGAGCTGAGGGTAACTAGCTCAGTTGTCTCAATATAAGCAAGATGAATTCCACCCTAACTATACTAGCACCACAGTCAATCATCGTTATTACATGGACCAATCAAGCATGGAGATGTACTCTGCCAGGATCCTGCCCTGAAGACTTTACAGCTTGAAAAGTCCAGGTAGGCAAAGGGGAGAGGAAAAGGGGAAAACATTAACACGAGTCACATGGTGGAAGTATTGACAGAGCCATCTTTTGGGAGAATGGCTTCTTAAACTATGATCTGATTATTCTGTAGCTCTAATTACTCTATTCCTGTCATCTTATTTGGACAATCAGTTGACCATGAGGCAGTGATGTGCCCTGTGGCCATAAAGACAAAGGGCATCTTGGGGTGCATTAAAAGGAGTGAGGACAGCAGGTCGAGGTAGGTTCTCTTTTCCCTCTACTCTGCCCTAGTGAGGCCACATCTGGAGTACCTCTGGGGGCACCATCTTGGGGCCTCCAGTTCTGGGCTCCCAAATGGAAGACAGACAGGGAACTACTGGAGCAAGTCCAGAGGAGGGCACGAAGATGATCAAGGGCCTGGAGCACCTCTCTCATTAGGAAAGGATGAGACAGCTGGGTCTGTTTTGCCTGGAGAAGACTGAGAGGGGATCTCAACAACGCTAACAAATATCTAAAGGGTTGGTGTCAAGAGGGTGGGGCCAAACTCTTTTCAGTGGTGACCAGTGACAGGACACGGGGCACAAATTGGAACACAGGAAATTCCGTCTCAACATCAGGAAAAACTACTTCACCCTGAGGGTGACAGAGCACTGGAACAGGCTGCCAACCTGCATTCCTGTCCAACCTGATCTAGGTGAACTTGCTCTGGCAGGGGTTTGGACTAGATGATCTCTGAAGGTCCCTTCCAAGCCCTACCATTCTGTGATACTGTGATCTCTAAAAAAAACCCAAAAAACATAGAGAGGAGACTCCTCTGAAAGAGAAGCAGCAAGGAAGTGACTAAAGTGCTAGGAAAGAGCCACACAGAACAGGTTCTTAGAGAAATGTGAAGTTCTCTGGTCTTAAATGGCCTTAGTTTGCCAAGCTCAGTAGAAATTGTCACCACACTAATTTCCAGAAAATATTTAAAAACTACAGTGCAGAGCACTCAGAGTATCAGTGGAGGAAGAAAAGATAGTCAAAGGAGTTTTTTTGACAAAGCTCAGCATAGAAGAAAACCGAAAATATTTTGTAAAAAGGTATTTTGAGGCTAAGTTTTCACTGCTGTGATTACAAGTGCAAACAGGATTCACACCCAATGAGTCAATATTCATTTAAGATTTAACCTGGTATTTGACAACCTGCAAAAGCACAGGGGGTTAGAGGGGAAAGTTAAAAAAAAGTAACCATGAAAATGGTGGTAAGACGAAGACTTAAAAGAGTTAAGTCAGCTTCATAATATGATCTGTACTCTATTTTCCTTTGCTTATTATTACTTTCAAACTACAATCAAGTTATTGTCATACCACTGAATGATGGAAACCTTGCCAACTACTTCAAAACTGACGCGTTTTCTGTTGCACTGAACACTCCCAGAAGACATTTCCCCTCATTTTAATACAAAATCCTGTCAGATCCACAGAGCTGAATAAAAAAATGTGTAAAGGATATGTAGCTGTAATAGACCTCCCCCAACTAGTCAACTTTGGAATAAAAGACGATCAAAAAAGACTCAAAGATCCAGTGCTAGATTAATGCAAATATCTGCCTGTTTGCAAGTGTAGTTTTTGATTAAACTGGCATACATCAAGTACAATTAGAAAGGTTATTTATAACTAAGAAATACATAATTCTGCATTTTAATGAGGGTGACAATTACAGCCAACAGTTGCTAATTAACATTAATCCTTTTGCACTGCAAGTCAGAATTTCCCAATACGATTTTCATTGTCAGCAACGGACACACCGAAACTGTTATCACAAAGCAGCTATTAGGTAGGCTGCTTTGACTCAAATAGGTGTTTCTGTTACACACAGTAAAGAAAGCGAAGCTGATGATGTGTTAAATTTGATAACCTCAGATGTAAATACAGAATGTCATTTCAAAATTTACTTGATGCCTACAACACGAAATATAATCAAGGCTTATCATTTTCATGGCTGAACCCAATTCCAAGTTTCCCAAGAGCCAGGCTTCACAGGTGAAATCTGATTTCAGCACAAGCTTGAAATCTCCCATTGTTAAATTTGGTTTTGATCCCAGTCCTGGGTTTACATCTGCATTTCACCTCTGAGACTTCAAAGCTTTTAGTGGTCGTAACCGAACGTCGTAGATAAGAAGTAGTGTTTGCCCAGTCTATCAGTTTCTGAAGCAAAACTCTGGAGCAAGTACTAAAGATGGGAATGATTACTACTGACTCATTTCCTACTGTGGCATAGACTTATTGCAAATTTTTTTCTTACACAGAGTATCAAGAAAATTTTGGTTCTCAAAACCAGCAAGTTTTAAATCTTAATCTTTCAGAATTTCTCTAATGCTTTTCTATTCAATAATTAAAAATTTCTCTGTAAAATAAATGCCAAGTCTATAATAACAATTGCTGACCTAAACAAACAGTTCTATTTCTGATAGCCACGATCCTTTAAAAGACACTATTTATGTTTGCTATGCATGTCCTTCCAAAAGAGAAGTTATCTGCTTTAGCCTCTCAGCCATCGTCTTTTCAGACAGAAGCACTAGAAAACTATCTAACAGTCTCTTTTCATACTGGTCTTTAAGAGGAAGAAAGACCTGGTCCAAACACTATCAGAGGCACAAGATCATAATGCAGCTAGTAAATAAAGCCTCTAGAAGAGTGCTGAGATGCTCACCACCTGGGTCAGCCAATTGGAGTGGGATCAATGTCAGATATAAGTAAATGAGAAGGCAGAAAAGGAGAATTGTGAGCACTAAGCAAAGAAACCTATAATGCACTTCTTACAAAGCGCTGTAAAATTCACATTTATTTTGTAAGTATGAGATAGACGGGTTATTTCTACATACAGAGGTGCCCAACTAAAATCAAGATAAGTGATATTAATGTCCTATGGTCAGTATTATTGAACCTCGAAAGCAATAAACTATGAGTCGATAAATATTACATTTGCAACATAGTTAACATTCTTCTACTGTCTCTGGCACTTATTACACATTGTAACCGCAAGTCTACAATACATTATTCATATTTGGGGTGTCACTGAGTGATGGATTGCTGTAAGAGAGGCTGTCCTTTAAATAAATCAACAAATAAAAATGCAAATGTTAACATTTTCAGCCACAACTTTTTCCATCTTGAATGGGGAATGAAAATTTCACATTATATCGACAGCCAGCAGAGAGAACAATTAACAACCTACACTCTGAATAAGAGAGATTAATTTGCCAACGTCTGGTTTTATCACTTGCATATGGAACTATATTGGACATTTTGTGCTGCTGGCTTTCTCAGGGAGTAGGCAAAGCTTGCTTCTCCTACCACATTCAACATCTAACTCACCACCCCAGTCCAAACACCCTTTTAGTTCCTTTAAATGGTCCTAAGTTAGATCTGGAATGAAAGTTTTCTCCCTCTCGGCCTCATTTTGAATCTTGAATGGTGTCTGATCCTAAGGGGGACAAAGAATATCTATTTTTTTGCCATTACTTGCTTAGACTCTACAGCAGAAGGAACTTCATGGTATCGTCTTAAGAGCAGAACCATATCTAAGCATCCAACACGCACAGACCTGAAAGGCAAGTACCGCCTGAGTAAGGCAAAAGCTTAAATCTCATCACTGTCGTGTTTCCTAACACTCAGCATAACAGATCTACTCTAGATTATTCCAGTGTGCATTATTAAGTATACAACTCCGCACATTATATTTTACATCAGATATTAATTTGCTTAAAAGTCCCTGAATACACATTCACCTGAGATGAGCTGGGCAATTGGGTAAATAGTTTTGTTTTTAAAATGTCCCTAAACACAAATTTACACAATACAATCTGTTTATAAAAACTCCAACAGGCCACTGTAGTCTAACAGATAATAATATAGCTCAAATATAGTATTCATATTGCAGGAACTTCTAAATCACTTATTTTAATGGCTACAAGAAATTTCACTCCAAGACAATGCATTCAGCTAGCATTAAAGCTCTGATTTAAAACTGCAACAAGAAAACACAGGCTTAATGCTGAAATCCCAGACTATCACTCAATCCCTTAATTTACCTAACTGTTCTTAAATTCACTTCTTAGATGCCCAAAGTGAAAAATGTTACAGGAGAATTATCTGTTTCCATGGTGAGCAGAACAACCTTTGCCTGTGTCTTTTTAAGTGCTTGATTATCTGCAGTGTTACAGGACTTACTGTGCCAAACTCGACACTACAACTGTTTCTGCGTGGGGAGAGCTTGACAACTGCACCAGGGCTGTAATCAAATTAAACGGCCTTTCACTAGGCACAATTTACAGCACTTTTTTTAAAGAAAAGAATAGCTTAATACTTTGATTTAGAGCAGTTTCGTTTCTGCTTTGCAACACACTTGTTTTGCTGAAATAAGTACTTGATTATACCTGAGGTAAGACCTAGTTTATGTAAAGACTTCCTCATTACTAAATGAAAGCACACAAACACCACTACCTCCCCTTTCCAGCTCCCTCAGCTCACAGCCAAAACCCGGAGCCTTTCCTCTAGGCAAACAACAGTTGTGTAAAAGTTGTCCCTGGTCACCACAAAGGTAATGCTTAAGATCGTCGGAGGAACTATCCCTATGGGGTAAGGAACAAACCTACTCTTGCAAATTTGCCCAGGCCCAACCTTGCCTGTGATTTTTTTTTTCTCCCCCAAATGTATCAGCTTTGGTCTAGATAAATAAGCACATGGAGTGGAAAAGCGTTCCAGACCTCCTGTGAATGTAATTTCAAGGGACTCATGCAGGTGTAGAGACTTGGCTTAACAACATCAGATAACCAAACCTGCAAAGCAGCAACAGGCATGCATGGAAGCACGACGGGCAAACAAATCCACTATTAGCCCAACTCAGGATGCCAGATAAAGAAATGCTATTTTTCTTTCAGAGATATCACTGAAAACAGCTTTTCCACATTCGTTCTGCAAGTCTGGTCTTTCTACAGGCCTAGCGCTAAGGCTCTGAAAGCATACACCTTTGCCTTCTAGGGACACTTGTTTCTTGTCCCAGACGTGATTCATTCCGAGAAAAAGGAGGACTGCAGTGATTCTTCCTCAAGCAGGAGGCGGCTGTAACACTCCGAAGGCTCCAGTTGAGCCCTGCCAAGGCAGGCTATCCAGCCAACGCATCTCCTACCTGCCATGCCTGCTTATCCAGCCAGCCCTCCCCAGGAGCTGCGCTAGCACCCTGTTGCCTTGTGCTGGCAGGGAGCTTCTGTCGCTTTCCAACACCTTCTCCCTGGCAGGCTTTCCACTGCTGCTACTGCCGGGTGCCAGGGTTGGTGCTAGTTAAAGCTGGCACAAACATGAGTTGAATCTAGTCCTATAAATTTAAATAGTCAAAAGTAATTAGGTTTACACGTACTGCCGAATAAATAAATTTTCTCTTAGGCTCGGGCTTTGAGCTGCAAGTTTCAGGCCTATGCCAACTGTTGTGGTTAAGCTGTTAACTCCCCCCCCCACCCCCCAAATCACAGATTATAACGAACATGCTGACAAACCCTAACTTCAGTGGCACAAAAGCAGCAATAATTCTCAATATTGATTAATTTAGTTAGTTAAACCTGCAGTCTAAGCTTATAACCATTCAGTGATAAATTGAGACTGACCTGCTGCCCAAGCAGGTTTTCTGATGAAGGATAGGATCAGCTTTAGGTCTCCACAGAAATACTTGTCCATTTACCATTTTCAATTAGGGAAGGCCATGAGTAAGGGAAAGCACAACATGGCTGCTTAAACTGGTCAATTATACTTACAACACCAACAGAGAGAAAGAAATCGAGGAATCATGGGAGAGAGCACCCCAGAACCAGAGGGTTTTTCAAAATTTGCCATCAACTGGTAAAATAAACCTTTAAGCATGACAGCTAATCAGACTGCTTTTACTGATCACTTTATCTGATATGATTTCCAACAGCATATTTCAACAATTATTTTACTCCCCTCTGTGGAAAAGAATGGACCATCAATCCTCTTGAATAAAATTCCCTTTCCTGAGCAGTTGTTGTATGATGTGAATAATTATATCTACTCCTCAGTGCTTGAATGGAATCTCAACTTATCACTATTAGACGGTATCAAGCAGTACCTTTATACATGCTTTATCTGATATTACCAGCTTGCAAAGGTAACCCGTGATTCTAGGTGAAATGCTTAGGCAATCTTGTGGTTTCCGTTTGTTTAAACAGACAGTTACTTGTAGGAAACAGAGCCCAATCTATCTCAGTTCTTAAATCCTCCCAGAATTATCATCCCTTCCTTCAGAAGGAAAAAAAAAAAAAAAAAAGTGTTTCCATAGCAAGTAAGTACAAATTTGTCAATATTGATAGTGGTTTTTCACCTATTATATATCGCAAGTTCTCTCAGAAGATAGAAATAAACTGCCAGCTGCTGCCAAGAATACAGGGATGATATCAAGCATACATTTTCCTAGTCCACCGGGCCAAGAGAAGATTAAATCTGACTCAAGCCCTCTCGTTCTCCAAGAAACATTTAACTATTCTTACGAACGGTCGTACATTCTTGTCATCCCACTGCACAAAGTCACTTAACTGCTGGTGTAAAATACAGCAAAGTCATACTTCAATCTGCATTTACTTTGTTGCTTAACTAAAGATTTTATTATGAGAAAATGTGGGAAATTATAAAGAAAAGCAAGGATTGTATGCTGTTTTTCTAGGTACTTTCCGCTAGAATTGTAATCCTGCCTAAAGAAGGCAAGTTGCTTTTAGACTCTTAAGTCTAACAACAATGCTGCTTTCTGTATCTTCATTGGAGCATAAGTGATCATACTGCTTTTCCAGTGCATTTAGTGCAGATATATAGTATAATCAGGAATTGCTGACTTAATGTGATTTTGTTGCCTGTCATTAAACATAAAATAACTCTGGTACAAAACATTTTAAAAGACACGCCATTTGATAAAATATGGGGGGGTGGGGTGCAGATACAGGGGGATTAAAATCTTCAAGTGGATTTAAAACCTTACAGAGGTTAACACTATCCATTCAAATTATTTACAAATGTATTTAATGTGTCAGGACTTGGAACATAAAACACTTCCTGTTCAAAATCTAAGCAAAATTAAAATGTTAGAACTTGGCATATTCCTGCTTTTCTTATTCTAACAAGCAATTTAAGGCTTACTATAAATGTCAAAAGGATATGGCAGTTTTTAGTTTATATTATCCAGCTTGTGCTAACATGAAATATCATAGAAATTCAGCCGGTTCCCTGCATCTATGAGAAACTGATGGTTGTGTTTGCAGAATCTTAAACCAGAGATTACCTAGCAGCTTACCGTGAAGTGTCATGCTGGATCGGTGATGTGGCTGTGGTTGCAAGCTCTTTGCTCCTGCCCATCAGCACAGGAGATGTGGCCGCATCCTTCCTCAGTCCTGAAGTTGTCCCTGTGGAATGAAGTGAAATCAAGCCAGACATTAGAGGCTAGTAAGTTTTGGACAGATGTTTCACGATTCCGTGGTATTACAGAACACTTGGGTTGAAAGTTGCAACATTTTTGGAGTGCCATCTATACAGCGAAATGTCAATCAAAGAATCGATCAGCTGGCAGTACCGCGCGCAGCATGCGTTTCAGGATCACACAGAATCAAATCTGCAGACCAAGTCACACTCTATAGCTTCCATCTTACTGCCCAAAGTTTGTCAGGCTTGGACTGTTATAATTTCTTATAGTGGTCCACAGGATTCAGCTTGTATCACTGATGCAGTACTCATGACATGCTACAGGGTGTTAGCTTTCCAGTTGTAAATATCACTATAACACCATTTTGCTTTCAATAAAGTAGAACTGTTAGTCCACCCCTTCTTTCCGCCTCCCTCAATAACTCCTGAATTACAAAACAATTTAAGTTGAAAGGTTGAGTCTGGAGGTCATGTAGACCAACTCTCCATTCAAATCAGGACCAATAAGGTCAGGTTTAAGGCACTGGTCCAGTTGGGTTTTGAATGTCTCTACCAACCACTCTGGGCACTTTCTCTTGCTCCAGTGTTTGACCTCCCTCCCAGTGAAAAATATTTTCTGTATAGCTAATGAGTATTTCCTGAGCTGTAACTTTTCCCCGTTGTCTCCTGTTCTGTTGCTGATGACTTCCAACAACAGCCTCATTCTCTCTCCTTCGGTAGCTGAAGAGAGCAGGAAGATCTGTTTTGAATCTTCTTTTCTAAAGACTGAACACACTCAGCTTTCTCAGCCTTTCATATGTTCCACCCTGCCCTTGTTGCCCCTGCTAGACTAATTACAGTTTGCCAGTGTTCTCCTTGCACTGCAGAGCCCCAGACTGGGCACAGCACTCTAGAGACACAGCCTCACCAGAGGCTAGTGGGGATGTGTCACTTCATCAGCCCAGTGACCACAGTTCTGCTGTTATGGCCCAGTACGAGGCTTGGTTACTCCTTCACACAGGCACACTGCTGACTCGTTTTCAACTTGCTGTCCAGCAGGACACCCAGTTCCTTTCTGGAAAAACTGCTGTCCAGGTTGTCAGCACCCACTTGGCCTTGTCACGTGAGACTGGTCCAACACAGTCGTAGGAACTGGCATTTCCCTTTGTTGAACCTAAACAGGTTTCTGTCAAACCATTCTCCCATCCTTTTAAGGTCCCTTGAATGGAGAGCCCTACCTCCAGCATACTGACCGCTTCCCCAGTTGGTGCTGTCTGCCAACTTGTTGAAGGTGCATCCCGTCCCACTGTCCAAGCTGTTAATGTTGAGCAGTTAATCCTTAACAGCTGGCTGTCAGCTGGACTGATGACAACCCTTTGAGGCTGGTTTTCTACCCATCCTCCACCTTTCACCCGCCCACCTGAGAAATGAGTTCTACAGACCGGATTTAGTTAGACAACTTGCATACAGGCAGTCAGAGGTAAGTGGAATGGGCAAATCAGGAGTACTCTGATCTACTACACAAAAGCCTGTGGGTTTGGAATTTTTTAATCTCTATCCAAACAACAACACTTAACAGTGAATATAGGGAAAACTACAAGTCTGAGCAAAAATTAAAGTCAAATCAGTGTTTAGTTCAAAGTATTTCTCAGCTGTGAACAGGAACACTACCCATCCAAGCTGAAAAACAACAAGGTTGTAATTTCAACAAATTTACAGATATTCAAGTGATTAAGATTATTTAAATTACTGCATTGATCGATCTAAGATATATACAAATATATACAATATAGCAAAACCACATGTTTTAAGGTGTGTTCTAGAGAGGCTAACGAAAAAATGGGTTCTTATTGCCCTGCTATAATGCATTGTGCTTCAGTACCATGCAGTGAAAAAAGCCTCACCTAACAAAGAGTTAATTACCAGTGAAGAAACTCTTAAAAATATCATGGGGATATATGTTGATTGTGTGTCCCTGATAACTTGATAGTTAGATAGAATCCATGATGAGAAGAGTGGGTATGTATATAAAGACTGGAAGCTTCTTGCTTAGACTTTTGGCTTTATGATCAAATAAGAGATATTTAGAAATCATTTCACATGACAGTGGAATAAGGCAGCTGGATTTTAAGAAACTAATACCAAAGTAATAAAAACCTGATGAGCATGGGAGAATATATTCAATTCCTAATACGAGGAAAGGCTGGCACACTGTCAACATACTACATTCAGAGAAAAGTAGATGTATTTCTTCGAAAAAGAAAATATATGGACTTGAAAGTGGCCAACACAGCCTCAAGGGGACTGTTCAAAGACCCAAGTTTGAAAATATTACCAGGGCTAGAAATGGAAAACAAGAAAAGGAACTAAGTAGAAATATACTGAGGCTGTTAGGCTGCACAGACATAAAACAGGTAGCAAGAAAACCTGAAAAAGTGCATATCTAAACAAATAAATGTTTAAAAATGCATCTTGAAAAAAGCATCAAAATCAACTGGGGGAAAAGAAACACTAAAGAGCAAGCAGGTCTATGAATTTATGAAGAAGATTAAATCAATAATGATCCTAAAATGGCCAAGATACTAATAATTTTAAAATATACTATGAGAAAAAGTAAAGAAAAGGAATATTGGCAAGCAGGAGATAATGAAGACCCTGTTGATGTATCATACCTGCCTATATAAAGCTGATGAAAAGAAATTATCGGGGGGAAAAAAAAAAAGATACAAATTCTTTAGTCTGAAGGATATATATTTCAGGGCTAAAGGGAATTAGTTAATGAATTTATGAAGTGACTGGTTATTATTTATGAAAAGTCATAGAGAACTGGGGTGATACAAATGACAGCAAATTAATTAGATTTGCAGGTGTTGGAAGACAGTATGAGACTGGAGACCTTGCAGATGATCTAGAGAAGCAAGAAACATGGAAAAAGAATAGACACATTCACCCCTGGAAAAAACCAAAAAGCTCATATATGGTGTGGTAATGTAAACAGTGGTATCAACAGAAAGAACCTGGAGTAGCAAAGAATAGCAAAAAACAAACTAGATAGAAGGCTACCCCCAAAGCAATTATAGAGGTCTTTTAAATGGTAATGTTAATAATACTATTTTCAATATGGTTAACTTGGAATAAGAATGATTTAAAGCAGATTAAAGACTCATTTGAGAAAATTCAAATAGCTGTATATTTCTGCTTGAGAAACAGACGACTGAAACATGAAGAAAGTGGGGGAATACAGCAGCCTACATTTTGAAAGTGTAAACACCAAGAATGAAGAAATGCAGTTAAGGCTAGTTCAAGCAGTAATGGGATGAAAGTAAGCAAAGGGAAACCTAGGTTGATAATCATGAAAGAAATCTTTATGAATTGAAAAATACTAATATTCATAATACTTAACATTTATATAGTACTTCAAATCTTCAAAGTAATTCACTAATATTAACTAATTGCTCTATTCGATTGTAGCAAGAGTCTTCCCTCAAGGGAAGAAGTTCCAGATCCTGAATCCCTAAAAGCCTACATTAGAAAACCTACAGAAAAAACAAACACTATACAGAAAAATCAGCCTCTGGAAAATACAGATTCTATGAGCTAAAATAATTTTCCTTCTCTGGCTTTTTCTTTTACATATGGAAAGGAAAGCTATGCATGCTATATAATATCATGCAGATGTTATGCTCCCCAAAGAGATACAAACAGAAAAATAGTTTTTTTCTTTCTATCAATGCAGAGATATTACAGGTGGGGTGTGAAGAGGAAGACTTTCAAAAGAATGTAGAGAAGTGCCCAATACTGCAGAATGCAATGGACAGAATCTAGTTTACTTTCCCAGACCAAAAGCAAAAATTTCCAGGGCAGAAAGGAAGAGAAACACACATTTCTGTACTTCAGTGCTTTTTAACTAGACAAGTTGTTAGATTTTAGTACAAATTGACATAGCTGCTGGTGACACCAATAAAAACAATTTACTGCTGAAAAGATCTAAGGCTTGAGGATTGCTTCGTCTGCTTAAAGTTTTGCTGTCAAAACTAAAAAAGTTTGGCTACAAGACACAAACACCTGCTAAAGCACAGGAATAAAAATTAAGGAGCAAACAGAAATAGGACACAGAAAGCAACAGTGAGAGAATAACAGCTGATTGCCTAAGCTGATCCAGTAAGCTTCTACTCTGAAAAGACAACAGAAGTGCCCCTTTCACTCCATGAGGTGATGGGACCATGTTAACAATTCTCTTCTCCCCATTACTAAACATCTGCAGGGAGAAAGGAAAAGTACGTTTATTAGGAAATCATCCTTTCCAAACGCACTGCTCACAGTAAGTGAACAGTCTTGTGAGCAGTAAAGCCTTCCGCCATTCCATCATGGGAATGGTTTCCTGATTTTCTGGGGTTTTTTTGAGAAGATAAAATGATTAAAAACCTAAGACAGCAAAGGTAGTAGAACAAGACAACACCAAAATCTGGTACAAGTACCTGTGTTGCTATGGAGGGACACTCTCAGGAGTTACACCGTCCACAGTGGCACAGGGAGATTATATAATGAGCCCAAAGGCCCACATCAGCACTGGCACTGCACTAAGGTGTGCTTGGAAAGAATCCCCATCCTTAAGAAGATACGATTAAAATAGACAGCACAGATCAAGGCATGAGAAAAATAAACCTCTGTGGCAATAAGTTAACATCCGACCGTCAAAAAATTTTCAGTGGGCATCTTTCTGTACACAGTATCCAGTGCTGCTGTTTTCTGACCAAAAGGCCACTTTAAGGTATATGGCTAAATAATATCAATTTTCAGACCCCAAGATGTCATCTTGTTGAGTTGTTCCTCTTTCCCACATCTCATGGCTCAGCTAGCGCCCAGGAAAACACACTGCCATAGGATCACTCTGTATTGACACAGGAGGTACTGAACACTGTCTGACGCGGACCCCCAGGCTTCCTGGCTCAGCACTCCAACACAGTAAGGCAAATACCATATCCTTTTCAACACAGAAAACAATGTTAGCATGCCTCATTTTATTTTTCCAAGATGCTACATAATTACTTCCTAATAAGAAAAAAAAAATAAAAATTCTGAAGCAGATCCCAAGTCAGCAGCAGATGGGAAGATCCAGTAGAAGCAAGGACAGAGATAGCGAAGTCCAGAGCTAATGAGACTTAAGGAACTTGATACTGTGCCCTGGTGATCCCCAAAGATGCAAAAAACACTTTACAAGTACGTGTGTATGCTTGTTAAAGGAGTCCAAACATATAACAGAGGGAAGCCAATTAAAAAGGTACTAAATACAGAAGACTTCAACTTCAGTGATTAGTGCTAGGTAATTTGCCTTGTGATAAAAAGCCATTCAAATCAGTAATAGACCTGAGGTTGTTCCACAGCTTGAAAGCATTTATCTGAACTTTATCTGGTATCACAGCAAGTGCCAATGCTTATAAGTTAAATTTTGCCATGCGGCTCTACACCTTCAAAGCTAGTAATCCCAGTAAGTGTTTGCATAAGACACCCACCATCTTCAGAGACGATGCTGACCACTCCAGTTACTAAATCAGCATAGGTGCAGCTCAGTTGCTATGTGCAATAGCGAGGTGCAGCTTGTAACGACTCCTAAGTACTACAAAATGAAACGCATGAATGACGGAGAGGCCAGGTTGAAATTTTTTTTCCTTGAATCTATGGCAAATAAATTACTTTTTGGGGACTACCCCATCCAAGGAAGAAAACGCATCATCCAACTGTGAAAAATCTCCATTTCATCACTACAGTATTGAGAAAGAAGGGAGAGAAGGAAGAGGAAAAAAGAAGAAAAAAATAATGATAGCTGAAAAAAACATAAAAGAAAACCATCAGTGAAAATTGCCCCTGAAACTTTGCAGAATTGTAACGGCTTTCTCTTGCTTAAATTGATTGGTGTAGCAATGTTATAAAATGACTATTAGGATTCATTGTGCACAACAGAAAGTGTGAAATGTCAGCAGACTATACAGCAAAAGTAATGGGTCCTGAACCCCTGTTAGTCAAAAATGATTTTGTTTCAAATTAGAAATTGATTTTTTTGGACACAAGCCCTTTACAGGCTTCCAACTTTTGTAGCTGTGCCTTGGAAGAGATTAACCTCAGCCACTGTTTGGGTCCAGGCTGATGATACCCTTTTGAAAGTTTCTTCACAGGGACTGCTTTTTAATGTTGGTACGGTCTTAACCAATAACACAAGTTATTTGTTCCTTTGAGAACTGCACCACATTTCTTCTCATTTTGCCATTCTCTTTATTTTTATGCTGACATATACAGCAAACTGGCTGACAAGTTAAAATAAAAAAAAAAAAAAAGCTAGCTCATAATTGAACCAAGGATTATGTTCAAGGCTCGGCAGTGAAACATCCACACTGCTTTTGTTCCCAATCCTTTCACTTCCTAAGAAAGACTGCTTCTTCGCTACGTAAATGGAGGTACTAAGCTAAGAGCAGGACAGATTCTAGCCATACAGACATCCCTGCGTGGCAAAATTTCAGGTTGTGATGGTGAAGCCATTACCTAGAGAGGAAAAGAATGTGAAGGAGATTACATTTCAAGAGCAAGCCCCATTGCACTTATTCTCTGCTTGCTGGGAAAGGAAAAAGAATTGTTGAAGTATCTTTTGGAGATTAAAGGACTATTTTTTTTCCTTTCTGTCAGGAACACTAGCCAAGGTGATCACTTGTTCTTTACAAAGCTTTCTATGCTTTTTATTACTTTAAATGTAGCTACTTTCTCTTGGATTGTTTTAAGCAACTTGCAATCCTCTCCTTTTAACTATGACACTCTTGAACACACATATACAATTTCTAAATGCCACCAGCAGTCATGGCCCTGCAATACAGTGTGCTTCCCCTTACCTTTCCTTAACTTGGTGTCTTCCCTCTTGGTTTGCATCAAAAGGGTTCGTTCAACTTCCCCGTGTGCACCAAAACCAACCGTTTTCTTCCCCAGACTGCTCCTACCACTGCTCCCTGATGTTCTGGAGGTTTTGCTCACTGCAGGTGTCCTCGGAAAACAATCTTCATGCTTCAACACTGGTACACTGTGAGGAAAGACAGATCAGGCTATTACATGATGAGTTCAGCCCTTTTAACACCACACCCAGCCTTTTCCCCCACTTTCACCCTCCATAACCAACATGCTGCTGGTTGAGCTCTTGCTGAATCCATTTACAATGTCTTGAAAGCAGGATGCCTAAGGACCGAAGAGTTACCAACCTGCTTCATCACGTCTTTGGTTATCAGCAGCTGGCAGCACTCTGACAATTATATTTGGAGTTTTGTGGTATTTGGCACATTTCCTAAAGCATTAGGTCCTGGATTTCTTGAGTGGTTAAGACAGGGCAAGTAGGATGAAGATAGAGAAAGTACTTTGTCCAGCACAGTGGAGGAAGGTCAGAAGAAAGATTAAATAAAAAAATGCTCACTTTGCTAGGATAAAGGGGAAACAGAAGATTATGTGGAGAAGACTGGAGGCATGGTTTGCAAAAGCAAAGCAGTTAATACGCTGATTCAAGAAGAAGAGGGATGAGAGGAGATGAGACAAAAAGAGGTGAGATGAATGAACAGAGGTGCCTGTAAGCAGGATAGAGAATGTATGAGCAAACTGGTGGGAGAGTATCTTGTGCAGCAAGTGCAGCAGTTTGAGTAGAGTAAAAAAAGAGAAAGCTAACCAGAATGATTTGGGTTGGGAAAATCCCAAGCACAA
>NW_010225644.1:481-811 GCF_000690775.1 Eurypyga helias | reverse complement strand
ATCCACGCACGTGACACCCCAAACCTGCGATACCCATGCACGTGACACCTGAACACATGACAGTCGCACACGTGACACCCCAAACCCATGACACCCGCACACGTGACACCCCAAACCCGTGACACCCACGCACGTAACACCCCAAACCCACGACACCCACACACGTGACACCCCAAACCCGCGACACTCGCACACGTGACACCCCAAACTGGTGACACCCACACACGCGACACCCCAAACACGCGACACTCGCACACGTGACACCCCAAACTGGTGACACCCACACACGCGACACCCCAAACACGCAACATCCACGCATGTGACACCCCA
>NW_010225644.1:0-229 GCF_000690775.1 Eurypyga helias | reverse complement strand
CCCGGCACCCCCCCAAACACGCAACACCCGCACACGTGACACCCCAAACACGCAACACCCGCACACGTGACACCCCAAACCCGCTCCCTCCGCTCACGGCAACCCCCCCAACACGGGCTGCCCCGCACACCCCACCAACACGCCAGCGAACCGCGTGCCACCGCGTGGTTTGAGGGGGAGGGGGTGGGGGTGTGGCGGAGTCACCCCAAAACCCCCTGCCCCCCCCCCT
>NW_010225643.1:0-235 GCF_000690775.1 Eurypyga helias | reverse complement strand
CCATGTTATGCCTGATGGATTTTCCCCAGCTCCAGAAATTCCCTGGGATCTCTGCTTTACTTTATCTAGACAGAGTTTGCAATACATTAATGCATCACTGAAGGGCAGGACGAGAGAATATGGATGCTAGATCACAGAACCCATTCTACCCTTAAAGAATAGACTTTTTACACTCCAGACACTTTCATGTGACATTCATGGGCTCTAAATATGACCTCAGGGATGGGCAGGTCCT
>NW_010225642.1:326-541 GCF_000690775.1 Eurypyga helias | reverse complement strand
CCCGGGGCAGCGGCCTGCAGGATGATGGAGATGCGGGCGGCGCGTGCAGGGGCTCGTGCCACCGGGTGATGAACCGGCAGGGATTTCGCGTTAGTGGAGTGGATGTTAACAAGAACGACTCCGGCTTGTGAGCTGGCGTGCGCGGGAAGGCTGAGCGATAGGGCCTGATGGATGGTCGTCGCAGGGATTGATGAGGGCGGGTGGCAGTGTCGGGG
>NW_010225642.1:0-251 GCF_000690775.1 Eurypyga helias | reverse complement strand
CGAGGGGGCCGGGAGGGTCCCTGGCGAACGCAGAAGCTGAGCAGGGGTGCGGATGTTTCCTTTTCGGTGCCTTTTGCGTTGCAGCGTCCTCGGGTTTGTGTTGCGTGGTGGTAGCCAGCCTGTGTCCCGGGATTTCTCCGTAAAACTTCCCTCGGCAGCAGAGGATTCTGTTCGTGCGAGTGAAGCGTTGGGCTGTTTGATACTAATTCCCACAGTCAGTGTGGGAGCGCAGAGTGACAGCTTTTCTGACC
>NW_010225641.1:42893-46086 GCF_000690775.1 Eurypyga helias | reverse complement strand
CCCCCCCTCTTTCCCCCGCACCCCTCTCGACCCAGGAATTTGCTGGTGATTTACGACTATTTGGACAAGTGGTGAGCAGAGAAGGGCTGGGGGGGCAGACCCATGCTCCTCCCTGGCAGCTGGCTCTGCCAAAAGGGGGTCCGGGCTGCCCCCGCTTGCTGAAATGTCTCTACAGGAACCCTAATTCAATGATTTTTGGTGTTTGCAGCCTGCACAGGTGCCTGGGCAGGTTAGAAGTTTGATGATCTCAAAGGTCTTTTCCACCTTAAGGATTCTATGATCCTGTGAAAGGATAAGGAGGTGGATGCTGTTAGTTCTCATCATCTCTGGAGCCTTCATCCCTGCCTTGGGGGTACCCAAACACATTGCAAGGGAGGGATGAAGACGAGGAGGACTAAACAAAATACATGCGCAGACATCACACTGGCAAAATTCATACTTGTCATCCTCGATTATTCCCAGAATTTCCTGTACGACCCACAAGGTAGAAACCATCACTGTTCCTGAAGGTGGGAACGGGAAATCCAGCGGAAAACCTGGACATCACAAGAAGAGCCCTTAAACCACTGGAAGCAAATCACCAAGGAGTTCGACCAAACTGTGAGAACTTGTTAACCATTGCCCATTCATTCTTCCTGGCCAGCCCCTTCCCAATTCCCAGACACTGCAGAAACGTTTCCTCTTGCCTCCACCTCTGCATCCCTACGTGCAGCTCTCCAAGAGCCCAGTCAGCTCGCTGCCGTGATTTTACACCTCTGTAAACAATCACTTGTCCGAAGAAGAAAAAGGCTGCTCTAGCACAACCACCAGCTCACCCCAGCTAAGGCAGCCTCTGCCTGAAGATGCTTTCAGCATGACTCCTGGTGGAGGAATTTTTGTGTGATTGTGTCTTTTGCCAGAATGGAAACAGGAAATCAGAGCTGGTAAACCCATTTTGGACAGAGAAAAAAAAAAAAAATTAGAGATCCAGGGTATGAAACAAAAAGAAACCTTGTGCCCCCACTGACAAAACTGTGTTTTACTGGCCAGCCTTGCATTTTTCCTCTAAGCCCAAATCTGCTTATGCAGTTCAGGCTCACTCTTCCATCACTGCCTGAATTTCTGCCCCCGTTAAGCCCATATTTCCATTTTTCCCTTTACGCACCACGCCAAAGCTGGCCTTTAAAAGCATCTCCCCCCCTCCTGTGGTCCTTCACGCTGGGTCCGGCAGCACAAGGATGTCAATTGCTGCTGGCTCCAGGTCCATCCCGCTTTTCCAAAGCTTTGCTTCTGTTTGCTAATATATTTTAAATCCTTAGATTTCCAGTGGGTTTGAAACACACACTTCAACCGCCTCCTTAATCCTCACCACCTTTAATTCCCCAGTTTGAAATTCTGAAATACATTTTAAAGAAGATTAAAGTTTACTTTATCGCTTCTCATATGTTTTAAAAATTCCAATGGCAGGGGAAGGCCGACAGCCCATTGCCCCAGGCAGGGAGCCGTAGAAGGTGCTGCAGCCCCCGGCTGGCAACCCTTATCCTCCTTACAAGGCTTGGGCAGGGGCTCTGTGCCCTTGGCAGAGCCTGGTCCCATCCCTGGTTTTCTGTCGGTGTCCCTGGCTGGGTTGTGGGTATGAGCATCACCCATACACGAGACTCCCCAAGAAATTTAGTGATGTTCCTGGCCATTTTCTCTGGGAGGAAGAGTTCAGGTTGGGGTAAGGCTGTTTTCTCTCAGTGCTAGGATTTTGTTCTTTCATTTATCTTTTAAGAAGCAATAGCACTGTGCTTTTATGGGGAGCTGGGTTGTGTTTTGGGTTGATTGGAGTTTAGGGAGGAATTTTAACCAGTTAAGCTTTCCAGGCTGCCCTGCCTGGGAGAGAGAGGTGAGCCACTGTGACCCCCGGGGACCCCCATCTCTGGCCATCTGCCCCAGCAATTTGATCCACTTTTAACCATTTATTGAACCTGAGCATCTTGAAATACTGATTCACTCTGGATTTATGAGAGCACAGAGGTGGGCAAGCAAGGGAGATGAGTGCAAGGCTGATGGAAGAGCATAGCCCTTGGTAGACACTACCCGGTTGCAGGGAATCCGAGGCTGTGGTTCCTAATTTTGGAGAGGGAAAGGATGCTGCTGTTGCGGGGTTCCCAAGGCATCTCCCGCTCAGCATCTGCCCATATCCTCAACCTCCTGGTCCTCCTCCTCCTCTCTTTCCTTTTCTCATAAGTAAATATTTTATCTAAAATTGCTGCATCCTGAGAAAGAAAAAAAAAATCCTCTGTACATTCCCCTTTTTCTTTCAAATAAAAGAAAATATGATATTGGAGTTTTGCACTAAAATTATTGTAATATTCTTTCTTTTACAAGTGCCTTTAAAGTTCATCTTTATGGTTCCGATATTGAAACCATTGCAAAGGAATTGTTTGTGGGGATTATTTGACTTTTTATTAAAAAAAATCAAAAACAGGTGGGTTCCTCGTCATCTGCACTTAAGTTTTTAATAAAAAGTAAAAGTTCTGGCACATCGCTGACTTTTTTTTTTTTTTTCCATTTTCATTCTCTCTTTGGCCAAAGATAGGACACATCTTTTTTACTTTTGTGCCGAGGAATATGATTCAGAGCGCGCACATACCTACAGACTTGGAAGTACAGAGAAGCCCCCGAGTTCATCACCCCCAGATTTGTTAGCTGCATCTCTAAAGGATGCACGGCTTTTGCAATCATGCTGCCTGCCTGTAATTCTCCTTCCCCTGCCTCAAATAACTCCCAGACCTTTCAGTGCAAGCAAATTAGATGGAGAAGCTGATGTCTGAGATGGATGATGTGCCCAGAGGTTTCGGAGGAGCTGAGGAGGGGTATTCCAGCTGTGCAGCCTGACCTCAGCCCTAGCATTTGCACAATCCCAGCACAAGTTCAGGCTGGGTGGAGAATGGCTGGAGAGCAGCCCTGAGGAGAAGGATTTGGGGGTGCTGGGGGGCAAAAAGCTGGACATGAGCCAGCCATGTGAGCTGGCAGCCCAGAAAGCCAACCGTATCCTGGGCTGGATCCAGAGCAGCGTGGCCAGTAGGGTGAGGGAGGGGATTCTCACCCTCCGCTCCACTCTGAGGAGACCAGTTCTGCCTCCAGCTCTGGGGCCCCCAACAGCAGAAGGACACAGAGCTGTTGGAGCGAGTCCAGAGGAGGCCACGGAGATGCTCTGACGGCTGGA